>NC_136269.1:74481160-74524807 GCF_964187855.1 Myxine glutinosa | reverse complement strand
GTCCTAAAAACACCTCACAGGCATAAAACACGTAATAAAAACACCTCACAGGCATAAAACACGTAATAAAAACACCTCACGGGCATAAAACATGTAATAAAAACACCTCACAGGCATAAAACACGTAATAAAAACACCTCACAGCCATAAAACACGTAAGAAAAACACCTCACAGCCATAAAACACGTAATAAAAACACCTCACAGGCATAAAACACGTAATAAAAAACACCTCACAGGCATAAAACACGTAATAAAAACACCTCACAGGCATAAAACACATAAAAACACCTCACAGCCATAAAACACGTCCTAAAAACACCTCACAGCCATAAAACACGTAATAAAAACACCTCACAGCCATAAAACACGTAATAAAAACACCTCACAGCCATAAAACAAGTAATAAAAACACCTCAGCCATAAAACACGGAATAAAAACACCTCACAGCCATAAAACACGTAATAAAAACACCTCACAGCCATAAAACACATAATAAAAACACCTCACAGCCATAAAACACGTAATAAAAACACCTCACAGCCATAAAACACGTAATAAAAACACCCTCACCACCACGAAATTAAAAACACCTCACAGCCATAAAACACGTAATAAAAACACCTCACAGCCATAAAACCCGTAATAAAAACACCTCACAGCCATAAAACACGTAATAAAAACACCTCACAGCCATAAAACATGTCATAAGAACACCTCACAGCCATAAAACACGTAATAAAAACACCTCACCACCACAAAATTAAAAACACCTCACAGCCTTAAAACACGTAATAAAAACACCTCACAGCCATAAAACACGTAATAAAAACACCTCACAGCCATAAAACACGTAATAAAAACACTTCACAGCCATAAAACACGTAATAAAAACACCTCACAGCCATAAAACACGTAATAAAAACACCTCACAGCCATAAAACATGTAATAAAAACACCTCACAGCCATAAAACATGTAATAAAAACACCTCACAGGCATAAAACACGTAATAAAAACACTTCACAGCCATAAAACACGTAATAAAAACACCTCACAGCCATAAAACACGTAATAAAAACACCTCACAGCCATAAAACACGTAATAAAAACACCTCACAGGCATAAAACATGTAATAAAAACACCTCACAGGCATAAAACACGTAATAAAAACACCTCACAGGCATAAAACATAATAAAAACACCTCACAGCCATAAAACACGTAATCAAAACACCTCACAGCGATAAAACACGTAATAAAAACACCTCACAGCCATAAAACGCGTAATAAAAACACCTCACAGCCATAAAACGCGTAATAAAAACACCTCACACCCATAAAACACGTAATAAAAACACCTCACAGCCATAAAACGCGTAATAAAAACACCTCACAGCCATAAAACACGTAATAAAAACACCTCACAGCCATAAAACACGGAATAAAAACACCTCACAGCCATAAAACGCGTAATAAAAACACCTCACAGCCATAAAACACGTAATAAAAACACCTCACAGCCATAAAACACGTAATAAAAACACCTCACAGCCACGAAATTAAAAACACCTCACCACCAAGTAATTCAAAACACCTCACCACCACGTAATTAAAAACACCTCACCACCAAGTAATTCAAAACACCTCACCACCACGTAATTAAAAACACCTCACCACCACGTAATTAAAAACATCTCACCACCACGTAATTCAAAACACCTCATCACCAACTAATTCAAAACACCTCACCACCACGTAATTCAAAACACCTCACCACCACGTGATTCAAAACCACCACAACCTTATTAAAAACACTTCACAACCACGGAAACAAAAGTTTGAGGGAGTCGTTAAGTGACAACACAGACACTGCCCAGATGTGTCGATGTATAGATAAACTAGCTAAGGTACCCGGCTTCGCCCGGGTTGAATAAGAATAATACAAAGATATGATGAAAAGAACATGTATATTTTAGAGCAATATCACAGTACATTTCCTACATGACGTTTTGTCAATTTTCAATTTCTCAAAACCTCTTGGTATACAACATTTCTGGTTTTCTTACTTGGTGCCAAGACATAAAGATTGCTTGGTTTTCCAACCCTCGAGCAGCCCACGTACAGCTGGCCATGGGAAGTACCCGGCATTGCCGGACGGGGGAAGGGGAGGGGGAAGGGGAGGGGAGGGGAACGGGGGGGGGCGGGAGGAGAGGGTAGGGAGGGGAGAAGAGGGGGAGAGGGGAGAAGAGGGGGGAGGGGAGAAGAGGGGGGAGGGGGAAGAGGAGAGAAGAGGGGGGGGATGGGGAGGGATGGGATGGGAGGGGGAGGGGGAGGGGGAGGAGGGAGGGGGAGGGGATAGGGGGGGAAAGGGAGGGGCATGGGGGGAAGGGAGGGGAGGGGGAGGGGAGGGGGGAGGGAGAAAGGGGGAGGGGAGGGGGGAGGGAGAAAGGGGGAGGGGAGGGGGATGGAGAAAGGGGGGAGGGGGAGGGTGATGGGAGGGGGAGGGGGATGGAGAAAGGGGGGAGGGGAGAGGGGGTAGGGGGGAGGGGGAGGAGGGAGGGGATGGGGCAGGGGGGAAAGGGAGGGCCGGAGGGGGAGGGGGAGGGGAGGGGGTGCGGGAGGGGGAAGGGAGGGGGGAGGGGGAAGAGGGAGGGGGGAAGGGAGTGGGGGGGAGGAGAGGGGGAGTGGAGGGGGAGGGGGAGGGAGAAAGGTGGAAGGGGGAGGGAGAAGGGGAGGGATTAGGGTGGAGGGGGAAGGGGAGGGGGAGGGGGGAGTCAAGTCGGAAGTCATTGTCATCAATTGAATGTCGCATTTATTTTTTATTCCCTGTCAAATGGCATTGGTCCCGCATTCCGAACCCGGAAGTCGGAAGTGTTGTCGGCAAAGTTGAAAAATTAACGTTACGAAATATGCTGATGACGTCATAATTTTAAAACCTGAAGGTTTTTTTAACATTTCAGGTGTGCTGCAGTTGCTCTGGGACGTACTGATTCCGAATATGAAGTTGAAAAATTAACGTTCCGAAATACGCTGATGACGTCATAATTTTAAAACGCGACGTTTTTTTTTTTAATTGAGTTTTTATTCGAATTCGAATTCCATTAAATTTCAACTGTTGGAAACAATGATTATTTCAATTTCCAACAGTTGAAATAATTATTGTTTCCAACAGTTGAAATTTAATGGAATTCAAATTCGAATAAAATCTCAACTACCGTTTATTCGTTCTTGGCGCGAAAAATGGCGCGCATTTTGTCATTATGTGCGACTTTACGTCACTCCTACGGACGTGAAAACATTTGTTTTCCTTAAAAATATATTTAAAATAAATACAATAGTACATAAATTAACAATAAAAGAAGCTAAAAAACAATTTAAAATACAATAAAAAGCACATTAAATATATATAAATATGTACGTACAGTATACTGTACGTACGCGCAACCGCGGGATCGGAAAGGGGCAATAGCGCCGCCACAAACTACACCACGGAATTGCAGCTGGTGCGGTTTTTTAAACCATTGATATTAAAATAAAACGTAGCCTATAACCACCAGGATTTTATGCTGATTCCGAATCTGTGTCTAAAACTTTTCTCCGATGTGTAGTTCTTGAGTTATAAGCGGACATCCAGACAGACACACACACACACACAGACACTCCTTTATCTATCTATAATTCCACTAATCTCTGTGTGTATGTTTGTTTGTATGTTTGTATGTTTGTATGTCTGTGACCGCTGTTTCTCGACAACTACCGGTCCGATATACTTGAAACTTGCCAGGTATATTGCTGGGGACCCGAGGATGTGCCTTTTCAAGGTTTTAAATTAATCGCAGAAGTAGTTACCGAGCTATGTCCAAAAAACGATTCAACCAATCAGAGAGCAGCGAGCTATCACGTGTGCCGAACGTGGCGAACAGACTCTGCCTCGGATGGCACATTTGAGAGCGTATTCATTTATTTCCCGTCGGCAAACTATGTTGCCGTTAAACTATGTTTTAAAACTAATTAAAACTAATTTGCGATTCATCGTAACTGCGATTCGTAACTGCCGTTCGCTTTGGCTTTGCGAATGGACCAAACCATTTCATGTAAATAGAGGGGGGGGATTGTCACCGTACTCGCAAGCCGTTCGCTTTGGACCAAACCATTTCATGTAAATAGAGGGGGGGGGATATAATTTTAGATATAGATATAGTACGGGCATGCCCTAGTATATAGAGATGACTGTACCTGAGTTGCCGTCTTGTCATGGTTTAAACCAATCATAATTCAAACAATTATTTTGCACAAATGTATTTGTAATCTACGTGATAGCACATTTTATAAACAATTGAAGTTGAAAAAAAAAAATCCCCAAAAAATTTCCCCCCCCCCAAAAAAAATTGTACAATTTTTCAAAAAAACAACCCTTAGGACATACCGACGGGAGAGATATGTGCATACCAGAAGTTTGGTACGATTTCATAAAAGTTTGAGAAAGTAGTTCAGTGACAAGACAACACAAGACAACACAGGACAGGACAGGACAGACGCTGCACAGATATATATATATATATATATATATATATATATATATATATATATACAGTATATATATATATATATATATATATATATATATATATATATATATATATATATATATATATAGATATACGAGTAGAAGCCGACAAACGAATTTTCAGTCCTCATGTTAAAGTTGCATGCAGAGAAACCGTCCCAAAAAGGAAGGGGTGCTTTGTGCCTCCCTTCATTTCCATACAATAAGCAATTTGATGTCATAGAATACTCATAATGACGCTGAAATTCAGGTTTAAGAATAATTACGTTTTAAATACGGATGGAAAGACAGACGGACGGACAGACACCAACGTTATTTCGAGGGTTTTCTAAATAAAGCTCAAGAATGTGGAAACAGACGTTTCTGAAATTTAGAACATATTACCTCAATGCACAAAGTATTGGTTCACGAGTTATCAAGTGACCACTATATTCGTCGTGTGTGTGTGTGTGTGTGTGTGTGTGTGTGTGTGTGTGTGTGTGTGTGTGTGTGTGTGTGTGTGTGTGTGTGTGTGTCCGCAGCATAACTACCCGATGATATCATCCGATCTTGATGAAACTTGGGTGGGAGGTTGATATCACGAGCTCGTTGTGTCCTGCCTAAAGTGGGCGTATTGCGCCCATTGTGGGCGGAGCCACGCCCGAAAAAGATCTTTTTAGGGGGTAATCGAGTTCAAGCTGCATCTTCTCCGAGGGGTTTGGTGGAATCTGACAGGGGTTTCGATATTTGGTTAGGCCAATGTCATGTGTTAAAAACCTCAGAGCCACGGAGCTCGATTTTTCTTTCTTTTTTTCTTTTTTCATTTTATTTTATTTATTTTCATTTCATTTTTCACCGAATTTTCGGTATTGTGTAGCTAACTAACCTCATAACTGATTATACATTATTTTCTATCTCATTTCAAGGTCAGTAACCTTCGTTTTGACATTTCCGGGCCCGGCCTGTCCGGGCCTGTTTCGGCTATAGTCCGTCCTTTGTCATTGAATACCGCTCGCTCGTGAACCGTCGTCGTCTCCTGACTTGTTCACTTCGAAAATTTGCAGCCGATTTTGTCCAGTAAAAGCCGAGAAACGCATTTTCACTCCCCATGTGAAAGCTGCATACAAAGAAACGACCCCTTTTATAAAGGGAGGGGTGCCTCCCTTTGATATTATAAACTAGGTGGTCATTTGTTCAACATGGTCACCAGTTCTGTACCCCCCTGTTATTCTTCGAACAGCCATGGCCAATGAAACGTGCTTCGGGGTCAGAATTCTACCACCTCTACAGCAATATAGGATGTCTTGGCAGATGGAAAGCACCTTTTTGTGTTTGGCATCATCAAGCTTCACAAGCGTTTCAGTGAAGTGTTTTTCTCCGGAGACTATCCAAGATACCATGTTGAAAAGGTTGCTTGGAATAGAGGATTCCGCAAACTCTGTCGTGCAGCAATCAAGTGTTGGTGGCCACCTCATGTTTTCAACTTTTTCGAGTTCCTTCCGGATATGTAGACTGAGATACTATGCATTGTACATAGGCGTTTGCTCGTCGTCTGCTGGTGAGAAATTGAAATCATCTTCGACATCTTTATCCTTCAAAGCACGTTCCATGTCTTGACGGGTTTGAATCACCGTTCCTATTTCCATTTGACATGAAAACAACACCTCTGATTCATTCTTTCTGGGTGGGCGATGGAAACGCAAATTGTCTCCGAAGTGGTTTAAAAGTTTGTCTTTTAGATGTCGCAAACTGGGATTCGTACACGATCCATGACGAACCAAAGCTGCAACGAACAGGTTGCGTTGGTCCATATTGCTTGCTCATCAACTACCGACTTTTGGATCATAGTGATGATGTCATGCAAAGCATCTTTACTGTGGTTGGAGTCTTTAGGTAAAGAAGCCTTTGCTGAAATGACCCGTAGAGCATAAGAGTTTGTGTAATCATGGTAGCATACGTCACGCTTCAGTAAATCCCCTGCGATGGCATCTGTGCCACCACGTGCCCCTCCTGCGAGATGATTGACAATACGACCGTCGTTACGTACGGCTGCCGCTTCTTTGAGTTTCTCCACTGCAGAGAGCAATGTGAATGGTGTGGCCTCGTGTTTTTTTCGTCGGTCTTTTTTAAATCTTGTTTGTGTAGCTCTTGGCATACGATACACTTTCCCAGATCAGTGGGTTGAACTTTAGAGCGTGTAAATCTTTTTTGTGGGGAACAACCGGCGATTTCATCAAATGCATCCTCAAGTGGTGAACGAGCTACACGCTGCTTTTCCATCGAGCGTGCACTCTTTTCGAGGGTGTGCACTTTGTAGCAGTCGATATGTTTCACGATGCTACCGGCTTCGACTGGCAGTGGAACCGTTCCGTCAATGTATTGTTTGAGGGTTTCGTGGACATGGTCTTCCCGACGTTTCGCGGCATCGCACAATTTACCCCACGAAGTTGTTGTGAACGTGACTTCCTTGCCTGGAGTTTCACTGTACCCATGACAGACGCACTGGTTCCATTTCACCGGTGGCATCGTGGCTCCTCAACGTCGACGAATCACTGTTTCAGATCTGGAAGTATATGATAAATATTATATAATTCCTGTGAACATATATTTACCTTCGCAAAAGCGGAAGGTTATGTTTTGATCGCTGTGTATTTATTTGTATGTCTGTGTGTGTGTGTGTGTGTGTATGTTATTCGCATAACTCAAAAAGTATTCAACCGAATTGCATGAAATTTGGTGGGATGATTGGTTATTATACGGTACACATTTGATTAGATTTTGGGAGCAATCGGGTCAAAGGTCAAGGTCACGAAAAGGTCAAAATCGTATTTTTACCATAGCGCGGTCAATTTTTATCCAATTGGCATGCAACTAATGCCAAAATGTTCAGAATTCAATGCCCGATCTTGTGATATACGACATGACCCAGTGAAGACATTACCCTTGTTAGCGGTTGGGGGTCAAAGGTCAGGGGGGTCACGACCTTGCAAAATGTGCGTTTTTTGTCATAACTCGGTCAATTCTTATCCGATTTGCATGAAATCAGCACCAAACTGTTCACTGTTCTGTTCCCTACACTCCCATGCCAAGTACAGAACAGTAGCTGCGGCGAAGGTATGCGCTCTACCGAGTGCCCGTTCTAGTAGTACTTGAAATCTTAACACGAGCTGTACAATATGGTGAATAATATACATCCACCATGCTAAAAAACAATATCTATATTGTGTTCATTGGTTGTTTCCGATTCATATCTGCTCCAAATAATTATTCGCAAACGAAAACATGAACACATGCGTTTGGTGTCATGTTGAGGTTACTTGCTTTCTAAATGAAAGAAAAAGTAATTCTTTTCGAATTTTCTGCAGCCCCGTTCGACGACCTTTGTTATTATGTGTCGGCAATAGTAAGTACTCAGTATATATATATCTCAATATTGCTTTTTACCTTCGCAAAAGCGGAAGGTTATGTTTTGATCGCTGTGTATTTATTTGTATGTCTGTGTGTGTGTGTGTATGTTATTCGCATAACTCAAAAAGTATTCAACCGATTCGCATGAAATTTGGTGGGATGATAGGTTATTATCCGGGAACCATTTGATTAGATTTTGGAATCGATCGGGTCAAAGGTCAAGGTCAAGGTCATGAAAAGGTCAAAATCGTCTTTTTACCATAGCGCGGTCAATTTGTGTCCAATTTGTATGAAACTAATGCCAAAATGCTTTGCTACACAGATCTTGTAGTCTTTTATTTTGGCAACAAAAGTAGCTGCGGCGAAGGTATGCGCTCTACCGAGTGCCCGTTCTAGTTATTTCTTTATTTTAGTATTTATTTTTAACCGAGCAGAAGTACCCGGCATTGCCGAGCGGGGGAGGGGAGGGGGAGGGGAGGGGGAAGGGGAGGGAAGGGGAACGGGGGGGAGGGGAGGAGGGAGGGGAGGGGAGGAGGGAGGGGAGAAGAGGGGTGAGGGGGAGGGGGAGGGAGGGGAGGGGGAAGACGAGAGGGTAGGGTGGAGGGGGAAGGGAGGAGGAAAGGGAGGGGGGAGGGGAGGGTGAGGAGGATGGGAGGGGGGGAGGGGGAGGGGAAGGGGGAGGGGAGGGAGAGGGAGAGGGGGGAGGGGGAAACACCTCACCACCACGAAATTAAAAACACCTCACCACCACGAAATTAAAAACACCTCACAGCCATAAAACACGTAATAAAAACACCTCACCACCACAAAATTGAAAACACCTCACCACCACAAAATGAAAAACACCTCACCACCACGAAATTAAAAACACCTCACAGCCATAAAACACGTAATAAAAACACCTCACCACCACAAAATTGAAAACACCTCACCCCCACAAAATGAAAAACACCTCACCACCACGAAATTGAAAACACCTCACCACCACAAAGACATTTACCAACAATTATGTGTAGTTTACCAAATAAATAATGTGGGCATTGTATCCTCATGTCTGGAAACATACAAAACGATCGTTCATACACGTATGTACCTTATCTAGATTAGAACATGTGAGAATTAAAATGTTTCATCGTAATCGGTTGTGGCCATCTTGGATTTCACAGATGGGCCCAACCTAAAAAGGTTTAACAGTCTGTGGTCATTGGACCTGCACTCAGCACGTCAGAGTAACTGAGAAACGCGCTTCAAATGATCGAAAAGATGTTTATACACAGGAAAAACAATGTTCCAATTTATATAATTGTTGGCTTCGGATCCGTCGGATTTCAGGGGGGGGGGGGGGGGGTCACACCGTTGAAATGTAATTTTGAAGCAGAATGGACACTTTCTCAGAGGGTTTCCCTCGCTAAAATTGTTTCATATACAAATACGTACAAAGTAAAACACAGAAACCTAATATCTAAGAGGTGCAGACGAAAACTGCATTTTAAGAGTCTTATGGGAATCGGCCCACCGACTAAAGGGACCCGTTGGTCCATTGGACCAAATTTTCATTGCTATTATACCACCTTGTAGCATACCTGCCTGCTGTAGCTGGGGGGAAGATGGGTCTTTTTGGTCCTCAGGTCTTTTCGGTCCTTGAGCTATTTTGGGCCATCTGGGTCTTTTGTGTCTCCAGGGACTTTTGGGTCTTTTGGGTCCAAAGGGACTTTTGTGTCATCTGTGTCTTTTGGGTCCTCAGGGATTTTGGGTCTTTTGGGTCCTCGGAAACTTTTGGGTTTTCGGGGTCTTGTGGGTCCTCGTAGACTTTTGGGTATTTTGGGTCATCTGAGTCTTCAGGGACTTTGGGTCTTTTGGGTCCTCAGGGACTTTTGGGTATTTTGGGTCCTCAGAAACTTTTGGGTCTTCGGGGTCTTGTGGGTCCTCGTAGACTTTTGGGTATTTTGGGTCATCTGAGTCTTCAGGGACTTTGGGTCTTTTGGGTCCTCAGGGACTTTTGGGTATTTTGGGTCCTCAGAAACTTTTGGGTCTTCGGGGTCTTGTGGGTCCTCGTAGACTTTGGGGTATTTTGGGTCATCTGGGTCTTCAGGAACTTGGGGTCTTTTGGGTCATCTGGGTCCTCAGGGACTTTTGGGTCCTCAGGGACTTTTGGGTCTTTTGGGTCCTCAAACTTTTGGGTATTTGGGGTCTTGTAGGTCCTCGGGGACTCTTGGGTCCTCTGGGTATTTAAGGGTCTTTGGAGTCTTCAAAGGTCGAAGGGGTCTCGGCAGTCCAAAGAGTTAACACGTACATTTCAATAGTACGTAATGAATAGACACAAAGTATGACACACAAACACACACAACTCATTCATTTATAGTAGCAGATAATGTTGACCGTTATCCCCAATTCCGTTCGCACTAAATTGACTGTTTAATCAAAACAAAACCGAAAGTCTAACAGCGACATAGCCGGGCTTGTAATGAAATATTATAAACCACAAACACACATGATTGGCTCTTTAAACAGTCGCTAATGCTGTTTATAACATTAAACAAAGAAATTTGGAGGAATTCTGACATCCGTGTGGTAAGTTTTACTTACAGAACTGAGGGAAGATCTACTGTAATCTATATACCCCACAAGGATTGGGTTAATTACATGCTATCAAAAAACCGAGGTGAATTCCTTACTTCCGTGGTTGTTAGTACCGTACACCGCTTATCATTGATTCATAAACCATACACCACTTCAATCCATCAACTTTGTATGCACGACATTGGGATTAAAGTGGTATGGTCATATTTACTATATTATTATTACTACCGGTATTACGAAAATGATACACTACTGTATTATTACTTCCGCGGTTGTTAGTCCGTACACCGCTTATCATGGATTCATGAACCATACACCGCTTCAATCCATTAACTTTGTATTCACGGCATTGGGATGAAAGTGTTATTGTGGCGGACACAAAAGCCCACTGGCGTGGTGACATCATTCCGCGCACCAAGTGGGCGGTGGCCACGCCCGAGGGGTAGGCGTGGCCTCATGATATACACCGGGTGCGCAGCCCGGAGCACGCCAGTGTTACAGTGAGCTCCTGAAATAAAGACGCTTATAAGTTACCGCTTGTCCGCTTCCTCCTTGCTCGCAAGCAGCGCGCGTAACGCCGCGCTTTACTGGTGACCCCCTCGACGTTGGATCTGCCGGAGCGATCCTTCCACACGCGACGCCATTGCCATGGCCAACTTCATCAAACTTCCCGAATTTTGGGAGGCTCAGGCCGAAGTCTGGTTCGTCCAGGCCGAAGCCCAATTTCAGCTTCGGCGCCTCACCGGCGATGACACGCGCTATTGCCACGTCGTCGCCTCCCTCGGGCCCGGCACGGCCGCTCGAGTTGTGTCCGTCCTTCGCCACCCACCGGACGGCCACAAGTACGAGGCACTCAAGCGGCTACTCCTAGCCACGTTCGGCCTCACGGACGACGCACGGGCCGACCGCCTCCTGGATCTCCCCGAGCTCGGTGACACGCGCCCGTCGGTCCGAATGGACCATATGCTGTCACTGTTGGGCGACGAAGCCCCCGGTTCTCTATTCCGGGCGCTTTTCCGTCGCCAACTTCCAGCGCAGGTTCGCCTCGCGTTGGCCGGGACCGGGCTAACGGAACCCCGAGCATTGGCAGCCGAGGCGGACAGGTACTTCGACGCTTCGGACACGCGGGCGAGAGTCGGCGTGGCCATCACGGCCCTCGAGGCTGATGCTGCTGATGCTGCTGATGCTGCTGTTCCACAGCATCAGCTTATACAGCATACGCACCATGCTGATACGCACCTCGTGACCGCCGCCATGCCCCACCCACCGCCGCGGCGAAAACCGCCACCGCGGGGAAACCCGCCAACTCCACCGGCCTGGCGGAGCCAGCCGCGCCCCTCCAGCTCCACCACCTGGTGCTGGTTCCACGCCAAGTTCGGCCACAAAGCTCGGCAGTGTCATCCGCCATGCTCCTTCAACAGGTCGGGAAACGCCCGGGCCGGCGCTCAATAGTGGCGATGAGCGCCGGCCATTCGAGCAGCCTGCTGTTCATAACGGACACCTTCTCTGGGCGCCGTTACCTGTGCGACACGGGAGCGCAGGTGAGTGTCGTTCCCGCCGGCACGTCAGACAAGCACGCCGCGGGTGGGGGCCCCGCGCTGCTTGCCGCGAACGGGACGCCCATCCGTACGTACGGAAAACGCTGCCTCTCTCTGCGGTTCGGAGGGCAGGTTTTCCGATGGACGTTCGTCACCGCCGACGTGCCCATGGCATTGCTTGGCGCGGACTTCCTGTGCGCTAATGGGCTCCTGGTCGACGTCAAGCGCAGACGTCTTGTCCAGGCCGAGACGTTCAGCTCGCTCGCTTGTGCGTTGCCCAGCTCAACGAGCGGCTTGCCAAGCGGCTTGCCGAACGGTTCGGTTCCGGCCACGTTGGTCTGTATGCTTCCGGCAGCGGACGCATTCACCCGCCTCCTCGCCGGCTTCCCGGCCCTCACGCGGCCCACCTTCTCGGCGGGGGCCGTCAAGCACGGGGTGGCCCATCACATCCCCACCGTCGGGCCACCGGTCTACGCCCGGGCACGCCGCCTCGAGCCGACGAAGCTGGCGGTGGCAAAAGCGGCGTTCGCTACCCTGGAGCGACTCGGCAACGTTCGGCACTCAGAGAGCACTTGGGCGTCGCCGCTGCACATCGTGCCGAAGCCCGGCGGGGGATGGCGACCGTGCGGGGACTATCGCCGTCTCAATGACGCCACGACTCCCGACCGCTACCCCGTCCCCCACATTCAGGACTTTTCCGCCCATTTGGCGGGCAGGTCCTTCTTCTCGAAGGTGGACCTCATACGCGGCTACCATCAGGTCCCCGTCAGGCCGGAGGACGTCCCGAAGACGGCGGTCATCACGCCATTCGGACTCTTTGAGTTCCTGTGCATGCCCTTCGGTCTGAAGAATGCGGCTCAGGCGTTCCAGCGACTGATGGACAGCGTCCTGCGCGACTTGGATTTTGTCTACGTCTACCTGGACGATATCCTCGTCGCCAGCGCGTCCCGCGAAGAGCACCTACGCCACCTCCGCACGCTCTTCGAACGCCTGGGCCAGCATGGCCTGATTGTGAACCCCGCAAAGTGCCGGTTCGGTGCCGCCATAATCGATTTTCTGGGGCACCGTGTCACCAGGCACGGAGCCGTCCCCCTGCCGGCCAAGGTGGAGGCGGTGAAGGGGTTTCCACGCCCCCGCACGATCAGACGGCTGCAGGAGTTCCTGGGCATGGTGAACTTTTACCATCGGTTCCTGCCCCGTATCGCCCAGCTCCTGCGCCCCCTGCACGAAGCTCTCCGAGGTAAGCCGGGCAAAGGCGACGTTACCTGGACCGAGCAGATGGACACGGCGTTCACGGGCGCGAAGCTCGCCTTGGCTAACGCCACCATGCTCGCGCACCCGGCGCCCGATGCACCGATCGCCCTCACCACCGATGCCTCGGACTACGCGGTGGGCGCGGTGCACGAGCAATGGGTGCGTGGAGCTTGGCAACCGCTGGCATTCTTTAGCCGGCAGCTTCGCCCGCCCGAACGCCGTTACAGTACATTCGACCGCGAGTTGCTCGGGCTTCACTTGGCGGTCAGGCACTTCCGCCATCTGCTCGAGGGCCGTGCGTTCACTGCCTTCGTCGACCACAAGCCGCTGATCTTCGCGATGGGCAAGGTCACCGAGCCGTGGTCGGCCCGGCAGCAGCGTCACCTCTCGGCCGTGTCCGAGTACACGACGGACATCCAGCACGTCGCGGGGAAGGACAACCCGGTGGCGGATTGCCTTTCCCGGGCCGTCGCCCATGCAGTCCACCTCGGCATCGATAATGCCCGGATGGCAGCAGACCAGGCCGCTGACCCCGACGTCCAGGCCTTGCGGACCGCCGTCACGGGCCTCCGCGTCGCCGAGGTGCCGTTCGACGGCGCGGGTGCGGCCCTCTTGTGCGACGTCTCCCTCGGGCGTCCTCGCCCCATCGTGCCCGCGGGCTGGCAGCGCCAGGTGTTTGACGCCATCCACGGCCTGTCCCACCCGGGCGCGAGGGCCTCCCAAAGGCTGATCGCCGACAAGTTCGTCTGGCATGGCCTCCGGAAGGCCGTCCGCGGCTGGGCCAGGACGTGCCTCGCGTGCCAGCGCGCCAAGGTGCACCGGCACACCCAGGCCCCGTTGGCCCCGTTCACGGTGCCGGAACGCCGGTTTGACCACGTCCACGTGGACCTGGTGGGACCTCTGCCCCCCTCGCGGGGTTTCACCTATGTCCTCACCATGGTGGACCGCACCACCCGGTGGCCGGAGGCCGTGCCCTTGGCGTCGACAACGGCGGCCGATGTCGCGCAGGCTTTCATCGCCACCTGGGTCGCCCGGTTCGGCGCCCCCTCAGACATCTCGTCCGACCGCGGCCCCCAGTTCACCTCAGAGCTCTGGGGGGTGGTCGCGCAGGGGCTCGGGGTCCGGCTGCACCGAACCACGGCCTACCACCCCCAGGCTAACGGCCTGTGTGAGCGATTTCACCGCTCATTGAAGGCCGCGCTCCGGGCCACCCTCCGCGACGGCGGCTGGGTCGACAGGCTCCCCTGGGTCCTGCTGGGCCTCCGGACGGTGCCCAAGGAGGACCTGCGCGCATCCGCAGCGGAGTTGGTCTTCGGGCAACCGCTGCGGGTGCCGGGCGATTTCCTCCCCGACTCCACGGCACCATGGTCCGCGGCACAGCAGCGCTCCGCTCTGCAAGAGACCGCCCAGAGGTTCGCCCCGGTGCCAACGGCATGCCACGGGCATCCACCGACGCACGTCGCCCCGGAGCTTCGCACGGCGGAGTACGTCTTCGTCCGCCACGATGCCCACCGGACACCACTGCGGCCCCCGTACGACGGGCCTTTCCGCGTGCTGGAGACCGGGGCGAAGCACTTCACCCTGGACATCGGCGGTACTCCTGACCGCGTTTCGGTAGACCGCCTCAAGCCGGCCCACCTCGACGTGGACCATCCACCGCCAGTGGCCCGACCCCCACGTCGGGGCCGCCCCCCTGCGGGCAGACCCCCGGCACCGCCCAGCCCCGCTGCCACGCCGCCCCCCGGTCCTGCACCCATCCCAGGGGCAGCCAGGGGCATCCCACCTGGCATCCCTGCACCCCGGACGCCGCCGATCGCCAGGGGGCGCTTCGGCCGGGTCATTCGTCTGCCCCGCAAACTGGCCCTCCAGGTGCGCGGGAATTCTGGAGGGACGCGTGTGGCGGACACAAAAGCCCACTGGCGTGGTGACATCATTCCGCGCACCAAGTGGGCGGTGGCCACGCCCGAGGGGTAGGCGTGGCCTCATGATATACACCGGGCGCGCAGCCCGGAGCGCGCCAGTGTTACAGTGAGCTCCTGAAATAAAGACGCTTATAAGTTACCGCTTGTCCGCTTCCTCCTTGCTCGCAAGCAGCGCGCGTAACGCCGCGCTTTATTATGGTCATATTTACGATATTATTATTATTACTACTACGAAAACGATACTACTGAAACGATACACCACTGTATTAAGAAACCTGGGCTCAATTTGTCCAAAGCAGCCCAAAGTGTAGGCATAAAGCCCAAGGCCTATATGTACCGTTTTGTTGGAAGAGATGCAACGCCGATGCTTTCGATATTTGATGACCATTTTAACAATCGGTTTGTTTGTGTTTCACACAGAATGAAAACCGTAAAGGTAGGGCATGGCGATTGTGATATATGACAGGTTCGACGATATGTTCGGCATGAACGAATTTGAATCAAAATGCCTGAGTGTGGAGAGTCAGCCGCAACACCACCATAATGACATCAGACGTAATCACATCACCCTGTCATGTGACCAGATCCTCAGCTCTGATTGGTATACGTTTGAGGGGACATACATACATACGGACAAACACTGTTTTAGACGGCTTTGCCCTATGGGCTACGCCGTAAAAATTTCGCTTGGATGTTGGAGAACATGATGAACTAGGTGGTATTCATAGAATATTTACCCTGCGCAGTCAACTTGGTGTGAGCCAACTCTTCTGTTTTTGAACGTTTCTTTTTTTTAAATCCAATATGGCTGCCAGACCACGTGAGCGATGACATCATAAATTTATATTCTCTAAATAATTGTTGCATAGATCATGCTCAATAAATTTCAAACTGATCAGACTAAGTGTTGTCCCTGTCGAATTATGACGTCATAATTATGGCACCAATGACGTCATCATTAACAACACCTATTCCCCATATGGAGTTCTTTACAATGAGCCACGTTTCTATTTTTAACATGCTGACACGGCACACACTTTACTTTACTGAAATGCAGACACAAATGTTATATTTTCATCAAAAATCGTCGAAATTTCGCCAAATCTGTTTTCGTCATTTGTTAATATACCTCAGTGATTGACAAATCTGAAATCTGAATTTTATTTGGGGTCAAAATGACACCGTGAGGTCGTTCCGTACTTTGCCTGCTCGTCATGTGCAGTGTGATAATTAATTCCATGCCCACTCTAGAAGACTCTTCTTCTTCACGCAATAACAACTTCTAGCTTCCAGACCGTACATCCAATCATCTTGAAATTTTGCACACATATTACACTTCATTACCTCTACTATAATATAAAGTTTCATGTCGATCAATGAAGCGGTTCAAGAGTTCTAATTTTTAAAAATATTTCCGTTGAAATATTTATATCTGCCAAACCACGTGACCTATCGCAAATTTCAAAAGGTCATTTTAGTAGACTGATATGCTGAACACATCTGTGAAGTTTCCCCTGATCGGATCAAAAATGAGGGAGGAGCTTGGTTTTAAGAGGTTATGCTTAAAAACGTCATAACTCCAAAACCATGTGACGCATGACATCATGCTCTTTGACTTTTTTGTTCGACATGGGTATGCGATTCTGCCTGCAAAGTTTGGCCTCGATCTGTTCAGTCGTTTAGGGGAAAATTGGATTTTAGTGGTATTTCAGGCTTTTCACTCAAAACAATATGGTGTCCGAACCACTTGACCTACGACGTCATTATAATTTTATTTCTGCAGTAATTTATACCGAGAAGATGCTCAAGAAATTTCATCCTGATCGGATAAAGTTGTTTTTACTTGTCGAATTATGACGTCATAACGGCGGCACCTATGACGTCATAATTCACATATGTTATTCCGCATGGAGAGTTCTTTGCAATGAGACCTGTCTCATTTATGTGCAGCGTTTTTTGAGATATAAAGGTGCAAAGATTTTTGGTTTTTCCAAGATGGCGCCCATACCACGTGACCTGTGACGTCATAATATCCACTAAAATATTCTACAGGAGGAGGCCCTCCTATGGTGAAAATTTCATGTCAATCGGACCAACGGTTGCCGAGAAAATGAATTTTTAAAATGCAGACATGCATGCACATACGTACGTACCCAAATGCTTAACCCTGCCTTTCACTTCGTGAGCGCAGGGTAATAAATGAGTTTCTGGCATGCAAGAGGGTGCAGGTGCTAAATGTTTCGTGTCATCCAACCCAAATACTATCGCAATACTTTTAATGGTGCCATACTTTTTATCATGCCATATCAGACTACCTTTTATCGCGACATGGACTTTGCTCTGGTGGTACTATTTTAAACGTTGTTCGCCCCGTCATTGGCAAATGTGACATTCAATCCCAATTTTAAATACATTCCATTAATGATTCACTGGCCAACATGAGATTTTAAGTCTTTTTCAGACAAAAATCAATACTTTCTTTAAGCTATGTAAGCATGGAAAAGACCAAATGTATCATTGGCTGCATTTCAAATGTGAAAGGGGTGACTTCTTTGAGAAAGAGGAGCAAAAAGAAGCACAATTAAGAAGAAATTGAGAGAATTAGGCAAGAAGAAGAGCAAGTTTGTCTGTGACTGATTTAAATGTATTTAGTGCACAAAACAGGGAAGCTCAGTGGAGATTTGTTAGAAAACAAGCAGATTATGAGAGAACATCAAGGTCGACACAATCATCCCCAGCATCAGAGAAGGTGACACATTCAGCTCTGCACAGAAAGCAAGCGGTCTGGTGGGCCGCTTGTCCATTATCTTGTACCAAACCCCACAATGCATTGTTGCGGATATGGTTCCTTAAGGTTAATAGCCGGCGGAGCCGGTGTTGTGAATGAACGCGTACGTATTATGTTGAAAAGCCAGATTTTGCTGGATCCTTTGAGAATTTCGAAGCTTTGACGCACCAAATCACCCCATGGAGGCCGCCATCTTGCGGATGCGGAAGTATGCATTAAAAATTGCGAAAACGTTCAATAGGTGTTTGTTTCACCAGTCTTTGTTTGATTCACAATCTTATGCACCTCTAATTTGTAATTAAAATACTTTAAGACCAACCTCGTTCCCCGGGCCCGCACGGGCCCTGGTTATCTTCAACGAAAATCTTCACCAAACACCGGAGCCAATGAGATTCGAGCATTTGAAAAAATATTTCAAAAAAGCTTTTTACTTTTTTCGTAAAAAGCTTTTTTCGGAGCTTTTTCGTAAAAAAAAGAAGCTTTTTTCGGAGGCTGAAAACGGCGTCAAATATTCTAAAATTGACGAAGAATTATTTTTTAGAAATTTCGCGGCCGTAGTGGATAGTTTTTCACGAAAACCCGGAAATATCCGAAGTTGAGACGGAAATCGTGGCAAGAGGCTTTGGCTTCGCCGGCTCATTGCGGCTTTGCAGTAGAGTACTAGTAAAATGTTTAATACAGTGTAGTTATTCCCATATTGAGTGTTTAGACTTTAGAATAAGCGTAAAGTCATTAAATGTTGTTATAGATGTGCATTGCTAATTTGTTTAGAAAACAAGACCAAAAGTCTAACAGTGGCGTAGCCAGGCTTGTAAAATATTATGTCGGGGGATGGGGATGGGGGGGGGGGGAGGGGAGGTAGAGTGATATACAGACTTGGCATTTAATATGGAATATTTTTTTTTTCTTGACTTGGGTTTACTTTCTTAACTCAGCATATCAATCTGGTGAGTTTCTTTTACACTTTGGTGATTTATTTGTTAAAAGAACCATGTCACTGATTGTCTTTCGCAGCAAGAAGTCAACAACAGGATTATATCACAGGTGGCGTGGCAAAATGTACGGACAGGTGCATTTGATGATTGGCTTCACAGTCGGGTACACAAGGGTGGTTGCGTTCTGTATTAGTGGAAAACAACTGCTGCACATCTCCAAAAGTTATTGCCGCTTCCTCTGGAGATGGTCCGTCAACTCGACAATGCTGTTTGTCATGGAGTGGTGGCTTTACGAAATTACGGCATGAAACAGCGTGCTATTGCTCGGCAGTATGGCATCACTCAAGTTCAGGTATCAAAAATCCTGAAACGAAATGCTCAGAGGGGTGTCCCTACTCCAATACCGAGGCCAGGGCGTCCCCGCAGAACCACAAGGAGGGATGATCGCCAGCTGCACCGGTTAGTCCGCAATGGCCGTACCAAGTCAGCTAATCGGCTTAGGGCTGAGTGGCAGCAACTGACAAATGTGCCTGTATCCAGAAGGCTACTCAACCAATGACTGGTTCAAGCAGGCTATCGTGCCAGGCATCCCCTGAGAAAGCCATGCCTGACCAGACAACACAGCCAGCGCCGATTGCAGTGGGCCAGAGAGCACCGTCAATGGCAGCCAGGACACTGGAATCACGTGATCTTCAGTGACGAATCTAGATTTCTGGTCTATCGTCAAGATGGCCGCGTCCGAGTGCGCAGACAAGTGCATGAAGCCTACAACAAAGATTGTATAGTGCCAAGAGTCCAAGCTAGAGGTGGTGGGGTGACTGTTTGGGCTGCTTTTCATGCAGGGGGCAAAACTGACCTGGTTGTTCTGAATGGAAACCTGAACCAGTTCAAGTACAGGGCCATTCTGGAAGAAACATTGCTTCCATTTGCTCGTGCAGCCTTTCGAGGAAACTTTGTCTTCCAAGATGACAATGCACGGCCTCATCATGCTCGCATGGTCCAACACTTTCTTCCTGACCCTGGTGTAGAGCATATGGAGTGGCCTGCCATGTCCCCGGATATAAATCCGATAGAGAACTTGTGGGCAGAATTAATGCGTCAAATCGACCACTTGGACCAGCAGCCGACCTCTGTGCGTGAATTGCAGCAGACTATTGTCACTGCATGGCAAGCGATTCCTGTCCAAACCTTGGCAAATCTCGTGAACAGCATGCCTCAACGTGTACGTGCTCTCCTGAATGCGCGTGGGAGTTACACAAAGTACTGAACTGTAATTTTACTGTCCGTAATCCCTGTCATAATTTAGCTTTTGTTTTTGTTGAAAAAAAAATTTGGCTAATGTGCAAAATAAAGAGATACTTCTGGAAAACGTACGGAAGTTTAACACAGTACTGTCCATGAATTGAGTTCGATATCAGTTTACATCACTTTCAAGGATCAATTTATTTGTTTCGAAATGTCAAATGTGGTTTTTGTTTCTTTTAAAGGTCACATTAACAAAATCTAGAATAATTTCAACATAATTCCAATGAACTTTTGGTTCTAAGACATCTTGAAAAGTAAGTTCACCCCCTCAAAAAAAATATTCCATATTAAATGCCAAGTCTGTATAAAGCCAGATAGATCTGTATAGGTAGGTATCCGACTGTCGTGATAGGGAATCTACCCTGTAATTTCTGTGTTTTTAGGCGGTTTGTCGGGGTAAGTGTATATCTGTGAACAAGGAAGTTTGTGTGTTAAATAGTTGTAGGGATTAAGATGAGACCCCTGTGTGTCAGACCTGGTAATCATTCCTTTGTCCTTTATGGCAACGCATACTCATATAAACACTTAGATATGTCCTTAGTGCAACATTAAATAATTCCCCTCCCTTACCACAACGACTTTGGACAACAGACAGGAAGCCAGGCCATGTCACCGCCGATGGGGCCGCAGCCAGCCACACCACCAGCTGGCCTAGCAACCAGCCTCGTGGCAGGCTGGGAGCCACGCCCAGGAGGACTGTTGATTGGTCCATAGGAGGAACGGAGAACTGCCCCTTGATTGGAAGGAAGGGAAGGACGGGTGGTTGGCCACGAGGGTGGCATGACATGGAGGGCGGGAAGCACTTGGCCAATGAGAAAGCACCAGTGCATTGACAAGTGTCGAGAGATGAGGCGCTGATTGGGGGGCGCGCCAGAGCTGACGTCACATGCAAGGTGATAAAAGGGCGGGCTGGACGACATTCTCTCTCTCTCTCTTTTGTGCGGGCTGCTTCTCTTCTTCGCTGGGATTGGAGATCGTGCTTCGTTTCCTCTGTGCCTCGTCTTCATTGGCTCTTCCTTCTCGCATGCTGGACATTCGTGCTTTGTGCTGGGTGACGTTGGTTCGTCGTGGTGCTTGGAGCGGGATCCGGTGCTGTTGGTACTGGAGCCAGGGACCTCGTGGCATGCCGCGGAGCGAGTCGCATCGAGGCCGGGTGGAGCGTGCGAGCGAGGAGGCTGAGGTTTCTTCGCGCGGACGGGGCCGCGTTGGATGCTACACTGCAGCCTACAGACAGATAAGGCCGCACCCCACAGAACATTACACAACATTTTATTTTTATTAATTCATTTCCCCTGTGCTGTATCCAAAGTGTGAGTGGGGACGTCCCGATTAGGCCATTTTATTTATCATTGCGTATTTTCCTGTCCCGCTATCCTTGCAAATAAATCCTTGTATTATTTTCCATTTCCTTTTAAACCCGGATTACCGTTTGAGTTCATTCCCTCTACAGGTACACGCTTTTCCCGCTTCTTCCTCTTCCCTTATTTCTCCCGTGCTTTTATAGCAAAATCCGTATTTGGTCGTCGCCTCCATTAAAGCTGTTTGAGCCATCCGCGAGCCCTGGTATTAACTGGAGGGTATTCGCGCGACAATATTATAAACCACAAACACATATGATTAGCTTTTCAAACAGTCGTTAATGCTGTATATAACATTAAACAAAGAAATCCCGACATGGAGGAATCCCGACATCCTTGAGGTAAGTTTTACTTGCAGAACTGAGCGACAATCTACTCTAATCTATATACCCCACAAGGATTGGGTAAATAACATGACACTTCCTGCCGTAAAAGTGACGTTTTTCGTAGTGGCCTTTTGAAACCCACCAATTAAAGTTTTGTTTTGAAAACCATCAATGAAACCCAATTTTCCGGCTGCTTAACAAGAAATGAAAGGGAGGAAGCCTGGGGTTGTGCTCTAGCGCTTGCCAAGCCAGCCGTTCCTTAACGGTTTTGAATGGAGTGCTTGCTCGAATGCTTAAACCACTTGCCGATCTCTCCACAAGAAACTCGGTAAATGAGCACACACCCAATGTTCTTGAGACACGACCATAGATCTACTGTGAATCTATATACCCCAAAGAGGAATGACCCTTCCTGTCTTCACTAAAGTTATATAATTCCTGTCTTCACTGAAGTTATATAATTCGCAAGAGGCGACCAAACAGGGTTGGTGGCAGGAAGGGCATCCGCCCATAAAACATTGCTTCAAAAAGGTGACCACGGTGCCCAAAAAAGGCCAACCCCTGCTCTGCAGGGAAAAATGGCCTCTAAAGGTGGTTCACTGAAGTTATATAATTCCTGTCTTCACTAAAGTTATAAAATTCCTGTCTTCAATAAAGTTACTTTAAATACTGTAATAGGATGTATTGCTTTACTGATATCTTATTAATATTTTCAAATGTTTATGCGTTTGTGCATTTGTTAGTTGCAAAAATCGAAGATATTGGTTGGTCTTGTGCGTTACTTGCAAAA
This sequence comes from Myxine glutinosa, assembly GCF_964187855.1. Taxonomy (NCBI): domain Eukaryota; kingdom Metazoa; phylum Chordata; class Myxini; order Myxiniformes; family Myxinidae; genus Myxine; species Myxine glutinosa. The sequence continues at coordinate 74,502,055 of NC_136269.1, read as the reverse complement.
TCGAAGTTTTTCACGTATATTGGTAGGTTGAGTTTGTTATTCTGTCTGTTTATCTGTCTGTTTGTCACTCGCCTACAGGTCACAATTCCAAATCGTTCGTGATGAAACTTCACCAAGTTGTAGAAGTTGACACCTATTGATTTGAGGTCAAATGTCAACTCAAGGTCAAACTTCCAAAATCATCAATTTTAACCCAATTGACCGAGCTTCGATTAAGATCATCAATTGAAAAATCATCAATGAAAAATCATCAATTTTAATCAGATTGACCCGAGCTTTGATTAAGATCAACAATTGAAAAATCTTCAATGAAAAATCATCAATTTTAATCCGATTAACCCGAGCTTTGATTAAGATCATCAATTGAAAAATCATCAATGAAAAATCATCAATTTTAATCCGATTAACCTGAGCTTTGATTAAGATCATCAATTGAAAAATCATCAATGAAAAATCATCAATTTTAATCCGATTAGCCCGAGCTTTGATTAAGATCATCAATTGAAAAATCATCAATTTTAATCGGATTAACCCGAGCTTTGATTAAGACCATCAATTGAAAAACCATCATTGAAAAATCATCAATTTTAATCCGATTAACCCGAGCTTTGATTAAGATCATCAATTGAAAAATCATCAATGAAAAATCATCAATTTTAATCCGATTAACCCGAGCTTTGATTAAGACCATCAATTGAAAAATCATAAATGAAAAATCATCAATTTTAATCCGATTAACCCGAGCTTTGATGAAGATCATCAATTGAAAAATCATCAATTAAAAATCATCAATTTTAATCGGATTAACCCGAGCTTTGATTAAGACCATCAATTGAAAAATCATCAATTAAAAATCATCAATTTTAATCCGATTAACCCGAGCTTTGATGAAGATCATCAATTGAAAAATCATCAATTAAAAATCATCAATTTTAATCGGATTAACCCGAGCTTTGATTAAGACCATCAATTGAAAAATCATCAATTAAAAATCATCAATTTTAATCCGATTAACCCGAGCTTTGATTAAGATCATCAATTGAAAAATCATGAATGAAAAATCATCAATTTTAATCCGATTAACCGGAGCTTTGATTAAGATCATCAATTGAAAAATCATCAATTAAAAATCATCAATTTTAATCTGATTAACCCGAGCTTTGATTAAGATCATCAATTGAAAAATCATCAATGAAAAATCATCAATTTTAATCAGATTGACCCGAGCTTTGATGAAGATCATCAATTGAAAAACCATCATTGAAAAATCATCAATTTTAATCTGATTAACCCGAGCTTTGATTAAGATCATCAATTGAAAAATCATGAATGAAAAATCATCAATTTTAATCCGATTAACCCGAGCTTTGATTAAGATCATCAATTGAAAAATCATGAATGAAAAATCATCAATTTTAATCCGATTGACCCGAGCTTTGATTAAGATCGTTAATTTTAATCTTAATGAAATTGACAATTTGATGTATCCATGGCACCCTTTTATAGGGGTTTTTGCAAGTATCGTGCATGATGTAACCTTTACTTGTTTTGTCTGCTTGTTTGTATGTATGTCAATCGTGTACAGGTCACAATTTTAAGCCGATCTTTACAAAACTTCACCAAACGGTGGAGTTGGTCATAAAGGAAAAAAACCTATTGATTTTGAGGTCAAAAGGTCAACATAGGCCAAAGGTCAAAAACTTTGTCAAATTTGTAAAATCCTCAATTTTCATCCGATTGACTTGAAAGTCGAAAAGGACTTACACATCAGGTCACTGAATGCAAACACCAATTATTTTTGAGGTCAACATCGGTCAAAGGTAAACGTATTTTATGGATTTCGCAAGTATTATGCTATGCATGATATATTTCTTGTTACTTGCGAAAATCGAAGTTTTTTCAAGTATATTGGTTGGTCTTGTGCGTTATTCTGCCTGTCTGTTTATCTGTCTGTCTGTTTATCTGCCTGTCTGTTTATCTGTCTGTCTGTCTGTCAATCACCTACAGATCACAATTTTCAACCAATCTTCATGAAACTTCACCAAATGGTAGAGTTGGTCATAAGAAAGAAGCCTATTGTTTTTGGGGTCAAAAGGTCAATAGGTCAACATAGGCCAAAGCTTATCAACTTTGTCAAATTCAAATATCTAATATCAGATCACTGAAGCATATCTGGTCACTCAATTCAACCACCAACTACTTTTGAGGTCAGCATAGGCCAAAAGGTCAACATAGGCCAAATTTCTAAAATCCTCTATTTTCCTCTGATTGACTTGAAATTTTAAGAGGATTTGCATATATGGTCACTCAATTTAACCACCAACTATTTCTGAGGTCAACATAGGCCAAAATTCTAAAATCCTCAATTTTCATCCGATTGACTTGAAATTTGAAGAGGATTTGCATATCTGGACAATGAATTCATCCACCAAGTATTTTGGAGGTCAATGTAGGCCAAATAGGTCAACAACATAGGTCAACAAAAGGTCAACATAGGCTAAATTTCTAAAATCCTCAATTTTCATCTGATTGACTTGAAAAGCGTAGAGGATTTGCATATCTGGTCACTGAATTAAACCACCAAGTATTTTTGAGGTCAACATAGGCCAAAAGTTCAAAATAAGCAAAATTTCGAAAATCCTCAATATTTATCCAATTAACTTGAAATTTGTACAGGATTTGCATATCTGGACACTGAATTCAACCACCAAGTATTTTGGAGGTCAACATAGGCCAAATTTCTAAAATCTTCAATTTTCTTCCGATTGACTTGAAATTTTAAGAGAATTTGCATATCTGGTCACTCAATTCAACCACCAACTACTTTTGAGGTCAGCATAGGCCAAAAGGTCAACATATGCCAAAAGGTCAACATAGGCCAAAAGGTCAACATAGGTCAAATTTCTAAAATCCTCAATTTTCATCTGATTGACTTGAAATTTTAAGAGGATTTGTATATCTGGTCATTGAATTCAACCTCACCTATTTTTGAGGTCATCATAGGCCAACTTATTTTAGGGATTTCACAAGTATTGTTTATTTGTATGCTATTATTTCATGGCCAAACGGTAGCATCTAGAAGCCCCAACTTTTGGGTGTATGTACTTCACAATTTGTACAAAGTTTTAAACTACCACATGTTGGCCTTGACGTCCGCTTGTACACCACCAAAGGTCACTATAAAGTGTATATTGGGATGTGAGATCAGGTAGTGCTGTTTTTGGCCCACAGTCAAAAGGTAACCACCACGAGGGCAACAAATGCATAGCTTTTCAATGCCCAAGACGTCCCAAAACCACCACCGGGAAAAGCTCACCCAGCCAGGCAGCGCCGGGTATTTACTCTAGTCCTCCATATTTTTTGAGATGTGTGATACATTTGAAAGAAGTGCTGTATAAGTAGTGGAGTATCATTGTGTACTTGGACTCCAATTTCAATGCTGTGATAAATGTCATACAATCAAATCATCTGTACAAAAATATGGCATTATATTTTGAACCATATCTTGATGAAAGACATAGACAAGAGCTTTTGTAAAATTTATGTGAGCCTGAACAACAAGCCAATACGATAGGAGATACTAAGTGTCCAGTCTTCCTGCATTGTATTGTGTTTTATTCAGGCTTGGTCAAAGGCATGATGCAAAGCCCAAAAAAAACATTTTATTTTGTTTAACAAACTTATAAACGGCTGCACTTGTCATGGGTATCCCTCTTCGCTCGCATTGTAATGATCATGCATGTTAGAAATCTACCTATTCGTCGTCATTTGCGGATAACAAGTGTCTGAACACTGGAACCCAGCTCGGATAACCGTTGCGCTGGTATCCAGTGTAAAATATTGTCAGTCTGCCACAAACGAATGTCTCTGCAGCAGTTGGGCATTAATAACTGCCCCCCTTGCTCTCTAGAAAGTATAGTTTTATTCCCAACAAAAAGTCCCAAAACAAATGGCTGTCCAGAACTACTTACTGTTTGTTCCCATTATATTGTAAATTTGGGCTCCCTGCGCATCGTAAGAGCGTGACCAAGGGTTGGCCTCAGGAAGGGCATCCGGCCATAAAAACATTGCCTCAAACAGGGAACCATGATTGTCATGGGGCCCGCAAGGCTAACCCCCGCTGTAGCGGGGGAAAATGGCCTTAAAACGATCATTCATATTGTAAATATGGGCCCGATTGTCTGTCCAAGGGGACCTCTGCATGAAACAACGCTGCCTAGATTGCGTCATCCTGAGTTCTGAGCGGACAATCCTGGCAGACCTCCAAAGCGACTTGGAGATGCATGCAGAGAGCGACTACCCATAAAGACCACCACTTCCCAGCCTCAGGATCACGTTGTGAGAAGGGCAAGTGTAGCGGTACAAAGTCTGATTGCTCAAAAGGAAAAGGCAAATAGATGTATGGTAAATTCCAAAATCATTTTGGAAAGCAGGGCTCAAAGGAAAAAAATGAAACAATTGTTAGGTGCACCTGGGCAACCAATGTAAAAATGTAGGTGCACCTGGGCAACCAATGTAAAAATGTAGGTGCACTGCAAAAATCAAGTGTGTCTGTTGTATTAAGGGTTATCGGCATGTTGTTAAATTTGTTGGGTAGGGGTAGCAGTTAATATAAGGCCTTAACCGCAATTTGTGTTTGCGTAGACTATTTAGTTGGTTAGAGTTTGTGTAGACCCCACGTTATTGTGGGATTGGCCTGGGAAAGCTTGGCCCAAGTCTTTCTCAAACCTGCTCGCCACGTCTGATGTTCGACTACGGTTAGGGCAGGAATTTGGAATTTTGCCATGGTGCCAGCAATAGTTCAGCTACTCTTCATGAAGGACACCGTATGATCTTTATCATTCAACAACTAATGCCAGCAGATGGGATACCCAGTTTAATGTTCATCCAAGGGATGGACCACAATGATGAATTCCCCGACCTGTGAAACACCGGGCTGACAGTTTATTTTGACAGAGATTCAAACACAGACTAGACAGCTTAGAAGTGTGTGCATACCTTTAGGCCAGTGGTCGGCAAACTTTCTCTCATGGTGGTTCAGATCATCATTTGTCTGTCCGGGTGCGGGCCGGAAAGATAACCGAGTAGTTATCAGAGGTTTTTTTTTTTTTTTTTTTTTTGTATACAAGATCGAGGCTCGTGAAAGAGCTAACATTAATCACACAAAAAGTCAAACCGATACATAAAACACAAAAAACAAGGGGAGCGGTAGACAAGATGGGGAGAGAGGGGGAAGGACACAAATACAACATTTGAGAGCAGGGACATCGAGAGAACTGTGGGAGGGAGAGGGCTTGGGGAAAGGTGGGAGAGGCATAAAGCATATGGACACTGCAAGGAATTCCAGGAAAGAAGTTGGTATTTCAAAAAAGTGGATCTGGGGTGAATTAGCGGGGGTAGAAAAGATCAAGGTTTTGGATGGGGGAAGATAAGAGATGGGGGTGAACAGCTGTTTTAAAGACCTGGAGGGAGGAGTGGGATTGAAGGGAGTGGGGGAGTTTGTTCCAGAGGCGGGAGTAAAGAGGAATGAAAAAGTGAAGGTGAGCAGAGAGCCTAGATTTTGGCAGTTTAACCATAAGAGGGTTGCAGGCAGATCTTGTGCGACCAGTAGGAATATTTGGGGGACAGAGCACAGAGAGAGCTGGGGGAGCAAGACCGGAGAGGAGTCTGTAGAAGACAGAAAGACCACCAACCTGCCTGCGGTGAGTGAGTGAAAGGCCCTCGGAGTTAACTTCATCGCGGGAGATTCCAATGATTCTGAAAGCTTTGGTTTCAACAGTGTGAAGCCGAGCCAGGTGTGAGGCAGGAGCACCAGCCCATAGGGGAGAACAGTATTCCATTGCGCTGTGGATGAAAGCCTTGTATGTGGTGAGGAGCTTGTAAGTGGTGAGGGTTGGCGGCAGGAAGGGCATCTGGCCATAAAACATTGCTTCAAAAAGGGGACCAAGGTGCCCAAAAAAGGCCAATCCCTGCTCTGTGGGGGAAAAATGGCCTCTAAAGGCGTTAAAAAATTGTTTTTTAAAATACAGTCGTCGAACAGGTCGAATAGAAAGGAAACCGTGTTCAATAGATCATCAAGATATTTTTTATTATATAAAGGAAGTAGTTGCTGCATTGCTATTCGTTCTCTTTATATTAAAGATTGCTTCATCACACTTCAAGTACTTAGTTAATGAAAGAATCAAATTGAAGAATATATTTTCAATGGTCAAACTTTCATATTTTTCAAGCAATTAAAAAGTATGCAATAAACTAACTTATTGATTGAAAATATTTGATTGTACCCCTATAGACCTGGAGTCGAATCTAAAATGGTGGAATTTTTGAACTACCTCCCCTCCCTTCCCCCACTTCCCAACATTACTTCCTTCCCCATTGGATAGAGCCTACCATCACCCTTCATTCTACTGCAATCTTCTTCCAACTCCGAAACATTTCCTACCTATGAATCCTATTCACTTAATTTTATTAATGTTCTTTTGAACAATTTATCTCCACCTACTCTGCAGTCACCGTATGCAATTTGCAAATGTCCTCTTGACACAAAAGTAATTAAACATGGAGACTTTTTCCAAAAATTCTCTGGGTGGCAAACTCTCAAGTGGCAGATCCAGGATTATCTCCAGGAGGCCATAGAACTGTTGAAAAATCTATAGTCAGCACCAGAGGTGTGTTGAGGTAATTCGAACGAGATTGTTAGAGCAACCTGAAATATAAACATGTATAACAATTTGTTTTTTTCTTTAAAAAGGTATAAATGCTCAGTTAAACTATAAAACGATGTACCGTGAAATGGGGTGAATAGGGACACAAACTGAAAAAAGTTCGGAAACTTTTTTCGCTGAAAATTGATAACCATACTGATTTGTTGATATTTGGGTTGGAAGTGTTCTCTTGTTTTTTTTAAAAAGCAACTTTTAGTCCCTATTAACCCCATATATGGGTTAAATAGGAATAAATAGGATTTTTATGGCTGTCCCCATTTTATTTCATTCATTTTATGGCTGTCCCCAGGTTAAAGAGTTTATTTGTCATTTCGAGTTAATTTCCAAAAGTGAGGTCTGCATACAGTTTAAACATGGAATGGTATGGTCTTCATGTTGGTCTGTCAGTGCGAGCTCTGTGCCTGTGTTTTTGTGTGTGGCGTGTTGAGTGCAATACAAAGGAAGTAAAGCCGAGCGTTCCTTGGGTCTGAAGTCCGAATGTGACTATGTGGGCCGGACGGAATCTCTTTGCGGGCCGGATCTGGTGTGAGTGCCGCAAGTTGCCTACCCCTGTTCTATACCATCCTGCCAGCACCCGTGTTAATATTATTATTATTATCATCAAATGGAATTAACTGATTAATTTGTGGTTATTATCATTTTGAAGAAAAATCTCACTTGGATGAGGTGGAGTCAGGATTGCAGGAAGACTAATCAATATTCTAAGGCATCCTGATGATACCATTCTGTTGGAAAAAAAAAGTAAAGAGGTCTTGATTGAACTGCTGAAAAAAGTGAAGAAGAGAAATGAAAAAGCCGGTCTTTATTTAAACCTAAAAAGACTAAAATCTTGTCAACTGAGAAGATCGACGTGTTCAGATTGGAAGACAATCATGAGGAAATAGTGGAAACTTTCATCTTCCTGGGTTGTAAGATTGAAGTGAATGGAGAATGTGAAGGAGAAATTAATATACGGATAGTATTGGGGAGAACAACAATGTCAGGATTGACAGATCTGGAAAGACAAAGATGTGACAACTCAAGCCAAGAGGACAGACGCTCGTGAATGCTCTGGCATTTCCAGTTGCAATGAATGGATACGAGTCGTGGACAATGAAAAAAAAAAAAAAAGGAAGCAGATTGACAGTTTTGAAATGTGGTGTTGGAGACTAATGTTAAATATTCCATGGATTTCAAGAATAATAAATAAATCAGTGCTTGAAGAAATTAGACCACCATGTGAAAAAGTACGTACACCCCATGTAAAGTTTTGACTTTTTCAACATATTTCAACATACAGCTATTTGATCTTCATTTCAACAATATTGACAGATAAAGTTGATATAATATAACAAATATCATGAAACATTTACATTTTGTAGTCCATTGTATCATTTAAATAAACATAAATGTAAATTTCACATGTGGAAAAAGTAAGTACACCTTTGGCTCTAATAGGTGGTATTGCCCCCTTTGGCAGAAACAACCTCAAGTAGGCGTTTCTTATAACTGTCTACCAGTCTCTGACATCGACTGGGGAGAAATTTTTGCCCACTCCTCCATGCAGAATTCTTTCAGCTGTGCAATGTTTGAGGAGTTTCTTGCATGCACAGCTCGTTTCAAATCCCCCCACATCTCGATGGGATTTAGATCCGGGCTTTGACTTGGCCATTCCAGAACCCTCCATTTCTTTCTTTTCAGCCATTCCTTGGTGGATTTACTGATATGTTTAGGGTCATTGTCATGTTGCAATGTCCACCTTCGGTTGAGCTACAACTTTCCGACAGATGGCCTCACATTATCCTCAAGCACCCTCTGGTACAATTAAGAATTCATAGTGGATTATATGATGGTGAGCTGCCCAGGCCCTGATGCAGCAAAGCTGCCCCAAACCATAATATTTCCACCACCATGCTTTACAGTTGGTATCAGGTTCTTGTGGTCAAATGCTGTCTTTGATTTTCGCCAAACATGTCTTCTGGTACTGTGGCCAAATAGCTCTACCTTTGACTCATCTGTCCAGAGCACATTGTTCCAGAAGTGCTGGTCTTTGCCTAGGTGTTCATTGGCAAACTTTAGTCTTGCCCTGATGTTCTTTCTGGACAGCAAAGGTTTCCTCCTGGCACACCTCCCATGTAGATCAAATTTGTGCAGCCTCTTTCTCATGGTAGACTCGTGCACTTTGACATCAACAGTGGCAAGAGCTACCTGTACGTCCCGTGATGACATTCTAGGGTTCTTCGAGACTTCTTTCAGCATCCTGCGGTCTGCTCTCGGGCTGAACTTGCTGGGGCGGCCTGGCCTGAACAAGTTGGCAGTTGTTTGGAATCTTCTCCACTTGTAGATGATCTTCCGGACAGTCGAATGATTGATTTCAAATTGTTTGGAGATCTTTATAAATCCCTTCCCAGACTCGTAGGTATCTATAACCTTCTTTCTGAATGCCTCAGAGAGCTCTTTTGATCTAGGCATGGTGTCGCCGCACACTTCAACAACAAAGAGCAAACCAAACTAAATGTCTGAGGTTTAAATAAGACAGATTCCTCCAAGATCCTCTCTAACGATGTTCTAATCATTTGCACCTGAGCTGGTGCACCTGATTCTAATTTTCGGTATTTGAAGTAGTGATAAATGTCGGGGTGTACTTACTTTTTCCACATGCAAAATTTGCATTTATGTTTATTTAAATTATACAATGGACTACAAAATGTAAATGTTTCATGATATTTGTTATATTATATCACCTTTATCTATCAATATTGTTGAAATGAAGATCAAATAGCTGTATGTTGAAATATGTTGAAAAAGTCAAAACTTTACATGGGGTGTACTTACTTTTTCACGTGACTGTACATTAGTAGAAGCGTTGATGCAAAAACAGAAACTGTCATACTTTGGTTGGACACATGCGTGCTCATCTAAGCATCTTTCTTTATTAGTCAAATATCATTGTAGCCTAGCTAAAGGCCTACCTCGAGGCCGAGCGGGTCGAAACAGCTCAGATCCGTCAGTCTGTGGTGGATGCGATAAGCATAGAATGCCTCAAGCCTGAAGGGTTTCCTCCACATTTCTCTCAGTTCGGTATTAAACAACAGTTGAGACTGTTTAAAAAAAGGTAATCATACTTTGGACAGAATTGACTGAATAGTTTGTGGTTATAATAATTTTAACTTCCTGTAGGTTTGCTCCACAAAATGCCATGATAAACCATTTACACACCTTAACACTTACTTAACACTTTTAGCTCTTACACGAGCCTCGATCTTGTATACAAAAAAAACCAAGAAAAAAAACACGGAGTTCCTCCATTCCTAGACGATGAAATAGATAATAATCCTTATTTACAACTGGCATGGTGCCAGGTTGCGCCAAAGCATGGACCCAGTGTAGAGGAAGCCATGTTGGGAAATAGACTTCACAAAACAGAGAGACCATGCTCACTACTGGTCTAACATTCTGAGGATTAAACCTGCTTGGTTGAATCCCCAGAGCGTTAACCTCGTTTGATAACCGATTTGATTGTGGCTGTGGTTATTGGGTGATTGCCATCCACGCAACAATATTACATCAGAAGAGGGATTGGGAGAATTGCCAAGGCTCTTTATTTGCTCTGTTGTGTGCTTTAATTATATAGGTGGTGTAGGTTTTCTTTTCACGACTTTACTGTGAACATTATTTTACACTATCATGTAACAAAAACAGCTATCACGATAGCAAACTAAATAATTTTGCATCTCACGACTGGGAGATTTATTTTCGTCGTAGGTCTACAAGAGCTCCTCATTGTTCTTCTTGTTGTTGTAGTTCTTGTTGGGGGTAGATTTTTGGAATGTGCAGCCATTGGTCAGACAACTGCCGGACCCCACCCACATTTGTCGCTTGGCTCCAGCCACCATGGAATCCAGACGAAATAATATGGCCATCATCTTGGTTTTCTGGTGGGCCTAAGATATCAGGCCTGATTACACTGCCCAGATTTGTTTGTTGGGAAGGGTGTCTTCAAGTGTTATGTAATATCTTAGGGGGTGTGAAACCTGACCCAGCTGCCATAAGACCCGTAATTGATATTTAGCCAAACGACGAGGACCCTCGTAGATGAATTGTATAATACCTTCAACAGCAAGGATGAGGGAGTTGTGGACAGAGGAGGCAAAAACAAAAATAATTTTGTGTCACAGGCTATGACCGCAGTGTAGTCATTCTTGGTAAATTTCTGTATTCGCCCCCGTTAATCCACCCCAAATCCACCTTTTCAAATTCCGTTTTCTTTCCTGAAAATCCGAGTAGTGTCCATCTTGTTTGCCCCAGCCCTCTCCCTTCCACAGATCTCCTGATATATCTGTTCTCTACTCTTGTTGTGCTTCCATCTCTCTCTCTCCCCCTCTTGTCTCCACTCCCTTTATTTTATGTTCCATGTGTTAGTTCTTATATGAGCCTCGAATTAGGATACCAAAAAAATACAGCATTTTGTTCAGTCAAGTTTTGCTAAAAACAACAACAACAAACTTTAACAGTATTCTCAGGTAAGATGGTCAAAAAGTTATACGAATGAGGTACTTACAATAGTTCACGTTATGCCAAAATATAAAGATGTGTATATATAACGATAAATTTACTTAACTAGCAACGGTACCCGCCCTATGGGCGGGGCTTCAATTGGGAGGCCCAAATTAAAAGGCTAAATATCAGAAATTGAAGGCTTTTTTTCTATTAAACGATTTATATAAACATCCGTTAAATCTCGATCAGTGCAGCCGTTTATGCGGCACCCGGGAAAATAACGTCATGCGGGAGCAAGTATCAGCAGGATGTGGCAGTGTGGGAGTCCACGTTTCTGATCCTCCTTCATGCCGAAGTAGCCCACCACTTCTCCAAGCAATCCGCTCTTCAGATCCGCCATGACAGATTTAAGCTTGATACTGAAGACGCGTGCAGTTAGTACTCCCGATGTCGTATGTACTCCCGATACGTGTTTCCTTCATTGTAAAAACTACCAAATCAACAGTTAAAAGAAGTTTGAGCCGATAGGTGTTATGGCCTTGGCAAGATCGATGGAGACATCGATCTGTTAGCATATACACCGCACAAATATCTATGTAGAATTCTCTAATGTAGAGATTAAACTCACGTCATTTGAACTTTTGCCGAGGTCATTATTTACTTTTAATGATGTTTATATACAAATCGAAAAGAAGATAATTGGTTTTGGGTCGTCCTTTCCGCATATCTTGTGGGATTGTGACTTGGAGAGACGGCCGTGATGGCGGGAAGGGGGTTGGAATTCTCTCAAGCAGGGATTCAACCCATGTCCTTATAAAAGGTCTTTGTCTGAGGTCACCGAGTCTGATCGGTGCAGCCGTGCAGCGATCGGTTCAGCCGTTTGTGCGGCACCCAGGAAAGCAACATCGTCACAATGAAAACATCGTCATAATGAACGTTATGCGAATGCGAATGTTATGCGGGAGTCCAAACCTGAAAATGCTGGAGACGAAAGCTGAAATTGGAAAAACAATATAGCCTATTTTACTCCAGGGAATCCCAGGATTAACCACCCAAAATATCGTTGCGATCGGTTCAGTCCTTTTTGCGGTACCTTCGAACGAACGAACAGACAGACAGACAGACAGACGGACAGACATTTGGTGAATTATAGTAAGATTTTTTACAAACTACATGCAATTACTACTTCTATAGCTGCCCCAATTATATTCCCAGTCTGTGGAGTTGGCTAGAGAAATATTTGGGCCAAATCTTTTAAAAGCAAAACGGGCTGGTCAGGCCTGACTGAGGGTGGCAGGAATTTGTAATTTGTTCAAGGTGCCTGAGATAATTTGCCACCTTTACGAAAGACACCGTGCGATTCCAAACGTTCACCAACAAGCAGTGCTGGCAGAAGAGTTCTCCAATTTAAGATCCATCTGATGGTTGTGAAACACTAGGGTGACAGTTTATAGCTGAACTGAGATTTAAACCCATGCAGAGCATCTACAGGGTGAGTGTGCATACCTCTAAGTCTAAGCTATACTTCCTGCCAACACTTTCTTACCAATTCTCTACAATTGTATATCTAACATACAGTAGTTCATTCCTCGTGTCTCCCAATCATTTTAAGCTTGATAATTAAATCAAAGTGATACCTATCTGAGTGTTGTCCTGGGGTTTTTCAACATCGTTTTGCTTGTCGCTCGCAGCAGAAGCTTCTCCTGTTGCAAGCGTTTTACTGATGTCAGCGCCAATGCCGGACAATGCCGGCCGCTTTGTTCTGTCGCCTGTTCTCGGGCTGTCTTGGGAACGCCCATCTTCGATCTCCCCTGGTGGGGGAGTGGTTCCTTTTTTGTAAAGATCAATGCTCGTAGTTCTTTCCAATGCCTCAGAAACGACCTCCAATGCTTCATCCTCCTCATAATCCCAATCTGAGCTATTTTCACTTTCTTCTGTCTCGGTTTCTGTGGGCAAAATGAATGATGAAATGATTATTAATACAATTACAACAATAACTACTGTAACTAAATTATTAATGTTACTTAACATCAATAAATTATTTAAATTATTAAATTATAACAAATTATTTTTAAAAATTATTTCTTGAAGATGAGCGTACACTAAGTTGTTTGGAAAAGTTGTACAAGCCTTCACTATGCTTATGGGTATCCTGAACAAGATCTACTACAATCTATGTAACAAAGTTTTCTTTCTTTGTATTTCCATTGAGCCGCTACGATGGGATTAAAAATAAAACTGAAGGATAATCATATCAAAAATATCCTGTTCCATTTATCAATCAGTTTAAACAACCGCAGACATGTGTTAACACATTCGCATTGACAATAGAACATGCCAGCATTCAAGAAATACATTTTAAAAAGTTTTCAAAACAAAATGTTTTACATGCATCCAGAAGCATCAGAAATTGTTCGTCATTATGTCAAAATATTTATATGAAAAGGTGGAACCTTTTAAAAATCTGCCAATCATTTTAAATGAAATCATTTGAATCGTTAACATGTTAATAAAAATAGTATATTGCCAGGAAAAAGTATATATCTGCAATTGCGAAGGGTCAACTTAACCCAGCTCCCGCAATGCAATGATGACCATATTTTTTTTGGACTGCCATATGATCGAGACCATCAACATTGAGAGATAGAGTGTAAATTAAGAAAAGGTGTTCCCATCTACAATCAATCAATAAAACGCAACATCATGAAAATCGGAAGAAAATTCTTCAAGTTATGATCAAAAAGTTGTTTTAGTTAATTAGGTCACAATCCAAAAAAGTAGGTCAAGGACACTAATCAAATAACAGGTGCACAACTTCAGTGCAGGTGAACTATTATGTTGGAAGGTCCTTAAGGTTCCGCATTGGGGTGTGATGTCGAGGGAAAACTAGACTATCTAGAGGGAAATTTGGTTATGATCGGACAAACCTTAGAACGTTAAAATCAGGTCTGGGTCAAAAAAGTTTGTCAACCACACATAATTTTTATTCCAATATTGATGCAAAATTTCATTCTAAAAGTCCTAGCCGGCTCTGAGATACAGTTCAGACATTTGCAGAAAAAAGGAAGAAAAAAAACAACCTAAATGCTGGTATAGTACTCTTATGGGTCTAATAAACTCTAAAGTACCATTAAAAATTGGGGGCACTAATTGTAGAAACAAACCCTACAACAGGAATAAGCCTCCCCTTATCCCATGGGGGGGGGGGGCTAACTACTTGTGGGCTTGTGTGATCTTGAAGAAAATGGTTGGTTTATCTGCCGTGAAAGATGTAAAGATGCTGATGTTTCAGTGTCGAAACAAATACTTTTGCTTTGACAAGGTGTAAGGCCTGAAACGTCAGCACATTTACATCTTTCAAGGCAGATAAATCAACCATTCTCTCCTTGTTTTTATTCTCTTGTGCCAACCACACAGATGGCTAGTTGTGTGCTTGAATTATCAACCACACACACACACACACACACACACACACACACACACACACACATATATATATATATATATATAGTCATTGTTTTACACTAGAACTGGACATGGATAATTCAAATAAAATATTATCTTTCTTTTTATAGAGCACCACTATGTAACATATTGTTTGTATTTGGCAGCTGTCTTCTCATTTATGAAGTATTTCATCAAGACAGCTTTCAGAAATGTGGGAAGCCCCGCAATTACGTATGAAGCCCGTGTTGTCATTCCGCTTATCTTTGGGATGGGAGATTCAATTGGGAAATGGGCTATGCTGCCTGCGATAACTCGCACACACGTCGCAAAAGCCACCGTGGAATCTTTAACATCTTCCAACAACTAATGTTGGCAGACTGGTCATCTAGCTGAATGTCAATCTGAGGGACGGCACACACATTGATGCATCACCCTGGATCAGTATGACAGCTAGTTTATAGCTGGATGGAGATTATAACTTATACCTCTAGGCCAGCCCGTAATTAACAATAGTCAGACACAAATACTTTGGTTTACAAGTATCGATGGAAATGGAATGAAACTTATATTAGTATGCAAATAATATAAACAGAACAATCATAGCCAGAATAAACAAATAAAAACTTTGTAATCCTGCCTTACCTGGCTGCAGAAATGTAGGTGAAATTTCCATAGACAATGTGATGGCAGTACGAGCCTCCGCCCGGGCTGCTTCTGCTGCCACACCACCATCATCTGCTCGTTGTTGAGCATTTGTTGCCCTGTCAGGCAGCGTTAGAACAGAATTAACGTGGCAGTGATGGCGGTTCTAATGTATACCTTTGAATACCTCTGCCCAAATAAAATATAAAGTTCTGCAAACCAATTGATAATTAAAAAAGAAAGGGTGGCATTGATAATTAAAAAAGAAAGGTTGGCATTGATAATTTAAAAAAATAAAGGGTGGCATTGATAATTTTAAAAAAGAATGGGTGGCATTGATAATTTTAAAAAGAAAGGGTGGCATTGATAATTAAAAAAGAAAGGGTGGCATTGATAATTTAAAAAAAGAATGGGTGGCATTGATAATTTTAAAAAGAAAGGGTGGCATTGATAATTTCAAAAAGAAAGGGTGGCATTGATAATTTCAAAAAGAAAGGGTGGCATTGATAATTTAAAAAAGAAAGGGTGGCATTGATAATTAAATATGAAAGGGTGGCATTGATAATTAAAAAAGAAAGGGTGGCATTGATAATTAAAAAAGAAAAGGTGGCATTGATAAGTAAAAAAGAAAGGGTGGCATCAGTAATTAAAAAGGAAAGGGTGGCATTGATAATTAAAAAAGAAAAGGTGGCATTGATAAGTAAAAAAGAAAGGGTGGCATCGGTAATTAAAGAAGAAAGGGTGGCATTGATAATTTCAAAAAGAAAGGGTGGCATTGATAATTTAAAAAAGAAAGGGTGGCATTGATAATTTAAAAAAGAAAGGGTGGCATTGATAATTAAATAAAGAAAGGGTGGCATTGATAATTTAAAAAGAAAGGGTGGCATCGGTAATTAAAAAAGAAAAGGTGGCATTGATAAGTAAAAAAGAAAGGGTGGCATTGATAATTAAAAAAGAAAGGGTGGCATCAGTAATTAAAAAAGAAAGGGTGGCATTGATAATTAAAAAAGAAAAGGTGGCATTGATAAGTAAAAAAGAAAGGGTGGCATCGGTAATTAAAGAAGAAAGGGTGGCATTGATAATTTCAAAAAGAAAGGGTGGCATCGGTAATTAAAGAAGAAAGGGTGGCATTGATAATTTCAAAAAGAAAGGGTGGCATTGATAATTTCAAAAAGAAAGGGTGGCATTGATAATTTAAAAAAGAAAGGGTGGCATTGATAATTTAAAAAAGAAAGGGTGGCATTGATAATTTAAAAAAGAAAGGGTGGCATTGATAATTTAAAAAAGAAAGGGTGGCATTGATAATTAAATAAAGAAAGGGTGGCATTGATAATTAAAAAAGAAAGGGTGGCATCGGTAATTAAAAAAGAAAAGGTGGCATTGATAAGTAAAAAAGAAAGGGTGGCATTGATAATTAAAAAAGAAAGGGTGGCATCAGTAATTAAAAAAGAAAGGGTGGCATTGATAATTAAAAAAGAAAGGGTGGCATTGATAATTAAAAAAGAAAGGGTGGCATCAGTAATTAAAAAAGAAAGGGTGGCATTGATAAATTGAAGTTCCCTTCGCAGATAGGTCAGTGGTCTCTCTGTCTTCTACCGCTTCCTTTCTTGTCTTTGCACCCTTTGCTCTTTCCGTACTTTGCCTCCGTACTCCCCAACCCCCGCCGCCCCCCCCCAATCCCTTCAGGTTTCTGCAGGGCTCACACAGTCTCCACCATCCACCCCTCCTGGTGAAACTACCTAAATCCAGGATCACTGCTCGACTCCACTCATTTGTTCCTCTTTTCCACATTCTGTTCAATCCCATTACCCCTTCCAAGTCATCGAGACAGCTGTTCACCACCATCTCAGATCGTCCTTAATCAAAAACCATGATCTGTTCAATCAACGTTAACCCCCAATTCCAAATTTCCAGTTTTTCCTTCCTGTGAGTTTGTTTCTGTTATACATGTTGTCCACCCTGTGCATCCTTTCCTACCCCTCTTTCCTCCCCACCTCCCTTATTTGTCCAAATGCCCCTCTAATTTTGTCCTTTAACCCTGCTGTTGGTGTTTCCACCTATCAGACTCCTCTTTATTATTCCTTTTGGTTTTTTTTTGTGTCCTGATCTGTTCCGTGTTCTAGCTCTTCCACGAACCTTGCCCTTGTATATGAAATAATAATAAGAAAAGTATCAGTACCCAATGACTTTTGTGTACATATTTCAGCAAGAGCTAAAGTGTTCAGGTGTCTGTAACACAAAGATAACATGAAGAGCTCTTGAAGAAAGATGCTATGATAATTATCTGGGGAATCCTCATATTTTTGCTGAATCTCCTCGAGGAGTTATCAGTTTATTTGGGCGTAAAGGTGAGGCACTTTACCCTGATCATTTTGAAATGATTTGGCATGTTGCTGCCACGCTGTGATTCCTGCCACGTGATTTATTCCTTCCTGCCACGCTGTGAGACATTATTGCAAAATTTTGAGCTTAACTTTATGGTTAATGCAGAGCTAGATCCCCCACCGCCCTCCCTACCCCAGGTTTCTGTGGGGAGCGCATGGTCTACCAGTAAGCCCCTTGTGGTGAAACTCACAAAAATCCAGGCTCACTGCTCACCTCCACTTATTCGATCCTCTTTTTATTTCCCAACTGCAGAACCAACTTCTCTCCAGGGCTTCAAGACGGATGTTCCCCACAATCACAAGTCAACCCCATCCACATCCATTATTTTTTTCTATCCCCATTAATCCTCCCCAAACACCACATCTTTCCAACTTTCCTATTTTTCCTTCCACTTCTGTGATTGAGAGTTTGTGGCTGTATTCATCTTTGTCCTCCGTGTCCTCCGCTTCATCTCCTTCTTCCCCATGTCAGTTGCCCTTCCAAATCTCCTTGTATTTTGTCCCTCAACCCTGCTGTTGTTGTCCCCTCACCCTCTGGCTTTCTATGTTCCTTTACATCCTCTTTTTATTTCCCAACTGCAGAACCAACTTCTCTCCAATTTTCTGTGTGATTAATGTTCGCTCTTTCACGAGCCTCGATCTTGTATACAAAAAAACAAACAAAAAAAAAACTCCTGATCCATTCTGTGTTCTAGGTCCTCTGCAAGCCTCGATTCTGCATACAAAAAATGCAGTTGCTTCACTTTGTCCCTGAAGGAATCCTTTGATGATCGTGTCCCTGTGATCATATTGGGAACATCCAATATGTAACTTCTGAAGCAGGGATCTGCCGAAAGATAAGCAATACATTTGCTGTGATTAGCTGGACTTGTTTAAATTGTTTCGGAATACACGAGTTTGCCTAGAAGCCGACAGTATCCACTGGAAAAAATATTCTGACATTATCGTTTGTATCCACCACATGCATGAAGGACCGACTGAGTCCAAAGAAAAGTGCACAATCCATGTAAGACCTTAATGCAGAAGATTAACTGCCCAACCAGCAATACAAGTGACAGTGCAACACTGATAAGGCTGAGGAACTGCATGGCCTCTTCCTATTTGGTTATGAAAGAGACAGCAGCCAAATTTTGCGATTTATATTTATTCCCAGATCATGGTTACATTTCTACAAAATCCCAGTGTTTTGCTAAATCCCATAATGTACTCATTACCAACTCCCATATCTTCTCGACTCTCACCGTATGCATGCTTCACCCTCTCCCGGCCCCCTTGCTCACCGGTCTTTGGCCATCTCGGCTTTCTGCCGAGCCAGCTCTGCCATGCGCCGTGCCCCCAGCACAGCAGCTTCAAGCCTCGCTTTACGCTTGGACGCGGCTCCTGGCAGGGGTCCAGCTTTCTTCCATGCTAACAGCACTCCCTGCCGATACTTGCCCTCTTCGCTACGCCCGTCAGGGTATGTCGTCCTTCCGTAGCCATGTCTTCTGTTCCCACGCCATTCGCCTTCGAATTGTGCACCATCACGGCGCACGCAAACGCCAAGACCGTTGCGCCGGTCTCGCACCCATTCACCGGCATACATGTCGTTTGCTAGTGAGTCCTACACACCACAAGGAAAAGACATTTATTGATGATCTCTAGTATAGAGGGGACGAATTGTTTGATAATTCATCCTTCAGTTTATGGCTGACATTGACCAAATTTGGCATGCGTACCCAGCTTCCCCATCCTTTTGGGTGTGCTGAGGGGTTGTCAACATTACAATCCCCAGGAGAAGGCTTGAGGCATACACCAGGTACAACTATCACTAAAACCCATGAGCGTATAATACGCCAATGTAGAGGGGTGGAGAAGTGGGGATGAGAATAGGGAAAGAACATGCATTAGGGCGTTTTATACACCAACCGGAAACTACATAATATTCCCTTTTTTAAGGCCATTTTCCCCTGCTAGATTGGGGGTTAGCCTTGCAGGCCCCATGACAATCATCATGGTTCCCTTTTTGAGGCAATATTTTTATGGCCGGATGCTCTTCCTGACGCCAACCCTTTAGTCGCCTCTTACGACACGCAGGGATACAGTGTACCTATTCTAAACCGGGGCACACACCGACGTAAACTACATAATATGACAAAATATATTAGCTTATCCAGAATTTGAATTCCAGATAAGGTAATGTTATCGTTCACCGTACATTTGTCTCTTATTTTGACTTTGCCGGCCAAACCACTGGGCCGATCTGGCCGAAATGTTGCATCAAGGTTCCGATTCTGACTGGTAACGGGAATTGCAAGGCTTGTTCCGGTCACATGACCGGAAGTGTGTCAAAATAGTGGTCTTAGTAAATTAATTTAAAAACCTTTTTCTCCAGACCCACCAGTCAGAATGCTCCCAAATTTGGGTTACAACATTAGGTCAGGATAGGGATATTAAATTGCAGAGGTCACACCGATCACATGAACGGAAGTGTGTCTATATATATATATATGTTGGAACCCATCTGTGGATCGGTCCCATCGGCCGATGGGTCTGACCCATCTGTGGATGCACGAGAAATGACAATGCAGACCCATCGGCCGATGGGTCTGCGCCATCTGCGGATGTGTTGTTCACCTTGAAGGAATGTGTATGCATCATAATTCATCTCTGTTAAATTCTGTTTAACGTATTGTATCCGTATTCCGTAAATTGTATCCGTAATTGTATCCGTAAATTCTGTTTAACGTATTGTATTGTTTGTGTTAAAAATCATCTCTGTTAAATTCCTACCACATGTAATTCCAATGACTGTGTACCTGATTGAAGAGCACCATTCTGTCAACACATTCCTTCAAGGTGAACAACACATCCGCAGATGGCGCAGACCCATCGGCCGATGGGTCTGCATTGTCATTTCTCGTGCATCCACAGATGGGTCAGACCATCGGCCGATGGGACCGATCCACAGATGGGTTCCAACATATATATATATATATATATATATATATATATATATTGTTGCGGTTTTGAGTTTTGTATAATAAAGGTTAAATTTCCCCTCATAGTTAGTCACACAAACAACACGTAGCCTCACGATAGTGCAGTTATCTCTTAGTATTTGTGAGCATAGTCCTTTTCCTGTTAATTTTGCATTGAGTAGAGTAATGAGAGTAGGTCCTTCTCATACTTCCATTGCCTTATCCCGCCTCCATTGCCTTATGCCTCTTACGCCTCTTTGT
>NC_136269.1:74326160-74476160 GCF_964187855.1 Myxine glutinosa | reverse complement strand
GAGAATGTACTTCTGCATGAAAAATTTAAAAACCCTCTAAACTCCAATATAAACCATCTCGACTCGTAAAACCATTGATAATAAAAAGGGAAACCATGAACAAGGTCAACAATGATAAAATACAACGACACTTCTCCCAGTTTTGAAATTTGATGGAGGGAAGCCAATTGAAAAGTTTCCTGGAATGTTTGTTAGTCGTCTCATTTACTGGGCCT
This sequence comes from Myxine glutinosa, assembly GCF_964187855.1. Classification (NCBI taxonomy): domain Eukaryota; kingdom Metazoa; phylum Chordata; class Myxini; order Myxiniformes; family Myxinidae; genus Myxine; species Myxine glutinosa. The sequence continues at coordinate 74,475,945 of NC_136269.1, read as the reverse complement.
ACAAGATGATGCAAAGGTAGTGCCCTAGTATAAACTATCAGATTGGTGCATTGCAATTCACATACAGGGCACCATCACAAAAGTGTGCCGGGTCCCTCGGATGGACGTTGAGCAGGGAACCCGTCTGCTTTCATGAATTACCAAGCGTGCGTGAAGCGAAAAGTGAGGTTCAGCAGTTGGTTCACCTTGTCTGTCTGTCTGTCTGTCCACAACCGCCAGTTAATGATCGAGGAACAACTTAATTTAAATTGAATGTTATATTTTGAAGTTTTTAACACAAATCGGAACATGAATCGGAAAGTGAACCTGTAGTTTAGCATTACTTTGGCTCTAAATTCGTCCAAGCGCGCATGCGCAGAGAGGCCCAAGATGTTCTTTTTTAGTCTATCTGCCTGTCGGCCAATCAAACAAAATAAAAAATCATTCCAAACAGGAAAGTTACTGTTTTAAGTGACGTCATAAAGGACACAAACAACAGGCATAAATAATTAATGTTATGTGTTAAATGAGGTGGTGTATAAGACACTGCATCAACGGCAGTGACCTTTTCGTTTCTACAAACCTTAAATTATTTATTTTATTTAAATTCAATTATATACTTGAACACTGTAGAACCCAAGTCGCCTGATTAGCATTTTCAAAAACCTTTCATTTAGCAGTACTTGGACAAAATATTATGGCATTTTACATTATCTCAACCAATCAAATTTGCTGCTGGCAGACCCTGCCCGTGTTCTTTTTTCTCAAGACTGTGTGGGGTAACGTGTTCCTATGAACTCTCTAGTAGACTAGATACCCTACACTCACGAAGCGAAAAGCAGGGTTAAGCATTCAGTTACGTACATGTGCCACACGTCTGCATTTTAAAAATTCATTTTCTCAGCAACTGTTGGTCCGATTGACACGAAATTTTACCATAGAAGCGCCTCCGCCTGTAGAATATTTTTATTCATAATTATGACGTCATCGGTCACGTGGTACGGACGCCATCTTGGAAAAACGTTGCACCTCTAGATCTCCCAAACCGCTCAATGGAAAAAAATTGATACATGGCTCATTGTCAAGTACCCACCATGGGGAATAAGATATGTTGATGGTGATGTCATTGGTGTCTTAATTATGACGTCATAATTCGACAAGAACAACGCTTGATCTGATCAGTATGAATAAAACAAAAATTCCTCTGCAACTGTTGGTCTGATGGGCACAACATTTTCACCATAGGAGCGCCTCCTCCTGTAGAATATTTAGTGACAATCATGACGTCATAGGTCATGTGATATAGGCGCCATCTTGGAAAAACCGAAAAATGTTGCAACTCTATATCTCCAAAACCGCAGCATGGAAAAAATTGAAACATGGCTCATTGTAAAGACCTCCATATGGGGAATAGGTGTTGTTAACGATGATGTCATTGGTGCCATAATTATGACGTCATTATTCGACAGGGGCAATGCTTAGTCTGATCAGTTTGAAATGTATTGAGCGTGATCTATGCAACAATTATATTAGAGAACATAAATGTATCATGTCATCGCTCACGTGGTCTGGCAGCCATATTGGATCAAAGAAAAAAAATGTTCAAAAACAGAAGAGTTGCCTCGCAACAAGTTGACTGCATAGGGTAAGTATTCTATGAACACCATCTAGTTGATGGATGTTAAAGATCCCACGGTGGCTTTGCGAAAAGTCGGCGAGTTATCGCCAGCACCCTGAAGGAATTACAAATTCCTGGCCAAATCATCTCAAATCAAACATAAGAACCATGCACGAATATCCTATACACTCCTTGCCTCCCATTCTGCGGCGTCAGCATCGAGCTCCGCTAGGCTGGAAGCGCCGTCGCTCGATGTTGAGGCCTTGGAGTGCACCGGGAACCTCCGGAACGAGCCACGACCCAGCTGAGTGTTCCTCTGTGACCCACGCCGCACACCCAGTCCTTGGCGCGACCCCGAAGACCACTGCCCCTCGTAAGTACCTGTTGTGCATGGGTGGAGAGAAGCAACATTGATAAGACAGGATGGTTATGATTTGAGCGACCAGTGATCAGGTCCCAACATTGTTGCCCAAAGTCGAAAGACCCTCTTCGTTTGGAAACAAATCGTGTCCTGCATCCCACCACTTGCATATCGTCACCAGTTGGATTTGGTTTACTTTTAAACTGTGGTTGGTGCTGATCCTTTCTCAGTGAATCTGTGCTAAGTTTGGTGATTCAACATTGATTTCCACCTCACTGTCCTTTTTGAAAGGACATTTTAGACATTGTTCTACTTGGTGCAGAAGTTTGACAAGTTTGGTAACAAGTTAAACTTCACCTATGTTTGGGGAAAGTAGCAAAAGTAACAACAAAAATAACTTTGTCGACGTAGAGGATCCATGATATAGTTACCTCCGGCACCAAAGGTGGATGGAGGTTATGTTTTCACCCCTGTCTGTTTGTTTGTCCGTTTGTTTGTTTGTTTGTGAACAAAATATCTAAAAGAGTTGTGGACGGATTCGGACGAAATTTGGCAGAGATGTAGCGTATGTGACGAGGACGAAATGATTAGATTTTGGTGAGGATCTGGTTTCGGATCCGGCTACTAGAATTTTGAAAGTGCTTCTTCACCATTGGGAGATTGGGCCAAAAACGATACAAATCAGGATATCTTAAAAATTTATGGACGGATTTGGACGAAACTTGGTGGACCGGTTGTGTGTCTGACAAGGAAGAATCGATTCAATTTTGATGAAAATCTGAATATGGATTCGGATATGAGAATTATTTAATTTCCAAGTGATTCTTCACCATTGGGAGATAGGGCTAAAAATGATACATAGCAGGATATCTCAAAGTTATAGATGGATTTGGACGTAACCTGGTGGACAGGTTGTCGGTGTGACGAGGAAGAATCGATTCAATTTTGGTGAAGATCTGAATATGGATTCGGATATGATAGTTATATAATTTTTTAAGTGATTCTTCATTGAGTGATCGGACTACAACCAACATACAGCAGGATATCTCAATAGGTTATGGACGGATTTGGACGAAACTTGGTGGACAGGTTGTGGGTGTGACGAGGAAGAATCGTTTCAATTTTGATGAAGATCTGAATATGGATTCGGATATGAGAATTATTTAAAAAATTTAAGTGATTCTTCATTGAGTGATCGGGCTAAAACCAACATACAGTAGGATATCCCCAAAAGTTATGGACGGATTTGGACGAAACTTGGTGGACAGGTTGTGGGTGTGACAAGGAAGAATCGATTCAATTTTGGTGAAGATCTGAATATGGATTCGGATATGATAGTTATTTAATTTTTTAAGTGATTCTTCATTGAGTGATCAGGCTACAACCAACATACAGCAGGATATCTCAATAGGTTATGGACGGATTTGGACGAAACTTGGTGGACAGGTTGTGGGTGTGACGTGGAAGAATCGTTTAAATTTTGATGAAGATCTGAATATGGATTCGGATATGAAAATTATTAAATTTTTTAAGTGATTCTTCATTGAGTGATCGGGCTAAAACCAACATACAGCAGGATATCCCAAAAAGTTATGGATGGATTTGGACGAAACTTGGTGGACAGGTTGTGGGTGTAACAAGGAAGAATCGATTCAATTTTGGTGAAGATCTGAATATGGATTCGGATATGTGAATTATTTAATTTTTAAGTGATTCTTCACTATTGGGAGAGAGGGGCAAAAACGATACAAGGCAGGATATCTCAAAAAGTTGTGGACGGATGATTTTGATTCAATGTGATTCTGTATTGTGATTTTCTGGTCTACTCTGGGATACAAAACGTAAACTGTTCACCTGGTGGAGGTACCGGTATGCTCTCTACTGAGTGCCGTTTTAGTTAAAAGTGTAAATATGTTCAATACATTTATGATAAATTGTATGATACATCTCACTGTATGATCCACACGTTCATTGCATGATGTGCTTGCTCACCGCCATCTGGATATCTCTCAACACCACAACCATCAGGTAGACCGTCAGTCCAACAACCTTCGTAGCTCGCTTGGCCAGGAGCAGCTTCTCTCACCCCGTAACGACCCTTAAAACCACAGGTCCACTCTCCTCGATAACCCCCACGCTCTCGCATGGTCTCGACTCCCAGGCCCTGCCTCTGCCCGCACGACCAATCTCCCGCGTACGTGAGGCCCTCGGGCCAGATGTACACGCCGGCGATCTCGAGTCCCCGCTCCCAGGAACCGGCGAATTGACCGCGTCCCTCCGGGCCAGTGCACACGCCATAGCCGTGTGCCTTCCCGCCCGTCCAGCCGCCGCAGTACGCGCCTCCATCCTCAAAGTCGAAGCGACCTCGGCTCATGGGAGTCGATAACTTCCCGGGCGCCGACGAGCGGGACGTGAGCAGTGCTGACGGAGCCGTGGGACCACCAACGGCATGTCGACCCCCTCTCCCCCTCTCCAGAATACCCCAACCCTCGACCAGAGCGATCTTGTCCCCCTCGGATCAGGTGCGTGCTGACCAGGAGAGGCACACGCCGCTGGAGGGAAAGAGCAACAGGGAAAGAGCAACTGGACGGATGTGATTGAGATTTTGAGAAGGTGAAGTGTGAGATAGAGATCTAGTCCGAGAACGGTGTGTACAGTTTGAGTGCAGAGTGTGCGGAATGAGATGAGGGGAGAGCAAGGGGTGAGTGAACATAGCGAAGGGCTTGCATTGCGTTTATAAATACCCTCAGTGAGACGATACTCAAATTGAGCCACCTTCGCTGCCTGATACATCGTCCTCCTTTCCTCAAGCACCCCTCGTCTCCACCCAAATGTGAACATTTTGAATCGAACACATCCGGTACTTCTGATGCAAGGACCAAATACCTGTCTTGGTGACCCTTCCCGCATCTAGTAGAGAGGACGACGAGTTCAGGATGATGTGGCTGTACTGTGTTAGCTAAGCAGATAAGACCTTATTAGGGGACCCCAATAAGAGTCTAAAGTTCTAATACTTTGATCCTCCAAAAACGATTTGTTCAAAAACAAAACAAAACTCGAACGCCACTCAGTAGAGCGCATACTCCCGCCGTGGGTCAAGTTGGAATAGTACGATTTCACAAAAGTTTGAGGGAGTAGTTCAGTGACAACACAAGACAAGACAATACAAGACAGACACTGCACAGATATATGGTATATTGTGGCGGACACGAAAGCCCACTGGCGTGGTGACATCATTCCGTGCACCAAGTGGGGGGCGTGGGTAGGGGGGTAGGCGTGGCCTCAGGATATACACCGGGTGCGCAGCCTGGAGCGCGCCAGTGCTACAGTGACCTCTTTGAATAAAGAACATTAAACTTACCGCGTTGTCCGCTTCCTCCTTGGTAGCAAGTCGCGCGCCTAGCACCGCGTACTTCATTGGTGACCTCCGACATTCGAGTCAGCCGTCGCTGACCACCCGAAACCGCCGCAACAATGGCTACCAACGCGGTCTCCATCAAGCTCCCCGAATTCTGGGAGTCACAAGCCGAAGTTTGGTTCCTGCAGGCAGAAGCCCACTTCCGACTTCGAGGCATCACGGTGGACGAGACCATGTACTGCCACGTGGTCGCCGCCCTCGGGCCCGGCACGGCCACCCGCATCGTATCGGTCCTAAGGGATCCACCTGCCGACGGCAAGTACGAGGCGGTCAAGCGTCTCCTCCTCGCCACGTTCGGCCTTACGGTGGACACACGGGCCGATCGCCTCTTGGACTTCCCCGAGATCGGGGACACGCGACCGTCGGTCCGTATGGATCATATGCTGGCGCTCATGGGCGACGAAACCCCGAACGCTCTATTCCGGGCGTTATTTCGACGCCAGCTGCCAGCACGAGTCCGCCTCACTTTGGCTGGTTCCGCGTTAACGGAACCCCGTGCGCTCGCTGCCGACAAATACTACGCGGCTTTGGACACGCAGGCGAGTCTTGGTGCGGTTGCCGCTCCCGAGGCTTTCCCCGATGCACCGAACCTCGTGTCCACCGCCGCGAAGAAAACCGCGGCCTCCGACACTGCAGCTGCCCGCCTGGTGTTTCTTCCACGCCAAGTTCGGCCACGAGGCTCGGCAGTGTCGCCCGCCGTGCTCATTCGGCAGGTTGGGAAACGGGCGAGCCGGCGCTCGGTGGCAACGGTGAGCGTCGGCAATTCAAACAGCCTTCTGTACATAACGGACACCTTGTCCGGGCGCCGTTACCTGTGCGACACGGGGGCGCAGGTGAGTGTCGTTCCTGCCAGTACGTCCGACAAGCACACCGCGGGCCGATGTCCCACACTGCTTGCGGCCAATGGTACGTCTATACGCACGTACGGAAAACGCTGTCTCTCTCTGCGGTTCGGAGGGCAGGTTTTCCGTTGGTCGTTCGTTACGGCCGATGTGCCTATGGCACTGCTCGGCGCGGACCTCTTATGTGCTAATGGATTACTGGTTGATGTAAAGCGCAGAAGGCTTGTCCAGGTTGAGACGTTCAGCTCGCTCGCGTGCGCACTGCCCGCCTCGTTGAGCATCTGACAGAGCGGCTCACCGAGCGGCTTGCTGAGCGGTTCCATTCCGGCCAGGTTCATCTGTACGCTTCCGGCAGCGGACGAATTCGCCCGCCTCCTCGCGTGTTTCCCGGCCCTCACGCGGCCCACCTTCTCGGCGGGGACCGTCAAGCACGGGGTGGAACATCACATCCCCACCGCCGGGCCACCGGTCTACGCCCGGGCACGCCGCCTCGAGCCGACGAAGCTCGCCGTAGCTAAAGCGGAGTTCGCTACGCTGGAGCGGCTCGGCATCATGCGGCGCTCCGAGAGCGCGTGGGCGTCCCCGCTCCACATCGTACCCAAGCCCGGCGGGGGATGGCAACCGTGTGGGGACTACCGGCGCCTCAACGACGCCACCACCCCCGACCGCTACCCCGTCCCCCACATCCAGGACTTCTCCGCCCGGTTGGAGGGGATGTCCTTCTTTTCAAAGGTGGACCTCGTACGCGGCTACCATCAGGTCCCCGTCAGGCCGGAGGACATCCCGAAGACGGCTGTCATCACGCCATTCGGGCTTTTCGAATTTCTTCGGATGCCCTTCGGTTTGAAAAATACGGCTCAGGCGTTCCAGCGCCTCATGGACAGCGTCTTGCGCGGCTTGGATTTTTTGTACGTCTACCTGGACAACATCCTCGTCGCCAGCGCGTCCCGCGAAGAGCACCTTCATCACCTCCGCACGCTCTTCGAACGTCTGGGCCAGCACGGCCTGATCGTGAACCCTGCCAAGTGCCGGTTCGGTGTCGCTGAAATCGACTTTTTGGGGCACCGCGTCACCAGGCACGGGGCCGTCCCCCTAGCGGCCAAGGTGGAGGCGGTGAAGGGGTTTCCGCGCCCCCGCACGATCAAGGGGCTCCAGGAGTTCCTGGGCATGGTAAACGTTTACCATCGGTTCCTGCCCCGCATCGCCCAGCTCCTGCGCCCCTTACACGAGGCCCTTCGAGGGAAGCCGGGCAAAGGTGACATTACCTGGACCGAGCAGATGGACGCGGCGTTCTTGGGCGCGAAGCTCGCCTTGGCCAACGCCACCATGCTCACGCACCCGGCGCCCGATGCACCGATCGCCCTCACCACCGACACCTCGGACTACGCGGTGGGCGCGGTGCACGAGCAATGGGTGCGTGGTGCTTGGCAAACGCTGGCGTTCTTCAGCCGGCAGCTTCGCCCGCCCGAACGCCGTTACAGTACCTTCGACTGCGAGTTGCTTGGGCTTCACCTGGCGGTCAGGCACTTCCGCTATCTGCTCGAGGGCCGTGCATTCACGGCCTTCGTCGACCACAAGCCGCTGGTTTTCGCGATGGGCAAGGTCGCCGAGCCATGGTCGGCCCTGTAACAGCGTCACCCCGCGGCCGTGTCCGAGTACACGACGGACATCCGACACGTCGCGGGAAAGGACAACCCGGTGGCCGACTGCCTTTCCCGGGCCGTCGCCCACGCAGTCCACCTTGGCATCGACTATGCCCGGATGGCGGCGGACCAGGCCGCCGACCCCGGGATCCAGGCCTTGCGGACCGCCATCACGGGCCTCCGCATCACCGAGGTGGCCTTCAACGGCGCGGGCACGGCCCTCGTTTGCGACGTCTCCCTCGGGCGGCCTCGCCCCATCGTGCCCGCAGGCTGGCAGCGCCAGGTTTTTGACGCCATCCACGGCCTGTCCCACCCGGGCACGAAGGCCTCCCAGAGGTTGGTCACCGACAAGTTTGTCTGGCATGGCCTCCGGAAGGCCGTCCGCGGCTGGACCAGGACGTGCCTCGCGTGCCAGCACGCGAAGGTGCACCGGCATACCCAGGCCCCATTGGCCCCGTTTATGGTGCCGGCACATAGGTTCGACCACGTGCACGTGGACATGGTGGGACCTCTGCCCCCCTCGCGGGGTTTCACCCATGTCCTTACCATGGTGGACCGCACCACCCGGTGGCCGGAGGCCGTGCCTTTGGCGGCGACGACGGCGGCAGACGTCGCGCAGGCGTTCATCGCCACCTGGGTCGCCCGGATCGGCACCCCCTCGGACATCTCGTCCGACCGCGGCCCCCAGTTCACCTCGGAGCTCTGGGCCACGGTCGCGCGGGGGCTCGGGGTCCAGCTGCACCGAACCACGGCCTACCACCCCCAGGCCAACGGCCTGTGTGAGCGGTTCCACCGCTCGTTGAAGGCCGCGCTCCGGGCCACCCTCCGCGACGGCGGCTGGGTCGACAGGCTCCCCTGGGTCCTGCTGGGCCTCCGGACGGCACCCAAGGAGGACCTGCGCGCATCCGCGGCGGAGTTGGTCTTTGGACAACCGCTGCGGGTGCCGGGCGAGTTCCTCCCCGACCCCACGGCACCTTGGTCCGTGGCGCAGGAGCGTTCTGCGCTGCAGGAGACCGCCCGGAGGTTCGCCCCGGTGCCGACGGCGCACGACGGGCACCCTCCTACACACGTCGCCCCCCTGAGCTTCGCACCGCGGAGTACATCTTTGTCCGGCACGACGCCCACCGGACACCACTGCGGCCCCCGTACGACGGGCCTTTCCGCGTGCTGGAGACCGGGGTGAAACATTTCACCCTGGACATCGGCGGCACTCCTGACCGGGTCTCCATAGACCGCCTCAGGCCGGCCCACCTCGACGTGGACCACCCACCGCCGGTGGCTCGGCCCCCGCGTCGGGGCCGCCCCCCTGCGGGCGGACCCCCGGCACCGCCCAGCACCGCAGGCACGCCGCCCCCTGGTCCGGCACCCATCCCGGGTACAGCCGGGGGCATCCCACCTGGCATCCCTGCACCCCGGACGCCGCCGGTCGCCAGAGGGCGCTTCGGCCGGGTCATCCGTTTGCCCCGCAAACTGGCCCTCCAGGTGCGCGGGAATTCTGGGGGGGGCGCGTGTGGCGGACACGAAAGCCCACTGGCGTGGTGACATCATTCCGCGCACCAAGTGGGCGGCGGTCACGCCCAAGGGGTAGGCGTGGCCTCAGGATATACACCGGGCACGCAGCCCGGAGCGCGCCAGTGCTACAGTGACCTCTTTGAATAAATAACATTAAACTTACCGCGTTGTCCGCTTCCTCCTTGGTAGCAAGTCGCGCGCGTAGCACCGCGTGCTTCAATATATAGAATATATAGAAGATAATGTTTAAAAAAAACAAGGCAACAAAGCATTTTCGGTTTCAGCGTTCAATTCTATATAAGTGAGTGTATTTTGAGGCGTGTGTGACTTCAACTAAAATTGTAAGCCAGAAAAACGTTCGTTTCATTCCTTAGGGATACAACATGTAAACCTGGCCCAAACGTGAAAACAAAACTTGCTGATTTTAAGTCGTACAAGCTAATGCGACCACTCATTCTTCTGGGAAGAATCCCGTGCACATGCTTGTCACACTTATAACTCACCTAAGTCTTTATAAGTTCATCAAATACTGACACCGCGATTGACATTCGCTGAGGTAAATGAGGTAAAAAACAAACAAACAAAAAAAACAGTTTTAAAGCATTATACGTATCAAACGATACATTTTATGAAACGGGAAAACCTAATACACACTTTGGTGGTTTTAAAATGACAGAATATGTCTTTATTAGAAAAAAGAAAGAACCTTGAAGACGACGCTGCTAACAAAATACACCGCTCTAACGCATAACCACGAGTTTAAACTACATTTACAACAAATATGAAAACTATTTTCATATCACAATGTTAAATATAGAATATATAGAAGATAATGTAAAAAAAAAAAAAGAGTCCTATCTTCCAATGGTAAACAATCCTTCAAAAAATTACTGGATCCGGAATAATATCCTGAGCTTCACCAAAAAGTAATCAATTCTTCCTTATCCCAAGGGCAATCATCGCACCAAATTTCATCCAAATCCGTTCAGAACTTTTCCAGATATCTTGTTGACAAACACACGAAAACACATAGTCTAGTAGGAAGACTAGGTCCCTCTGCACCCCCCGGAGATATACTTCTAATCAGTGTTTCTAGATTGGAAAAAATGTGTAGAAAATGACTAGCTATGGCCCCAAGCTGAAAAAATGTCCCACATACCATTTTTATGCAAATTACTGCTGCAAATTTTATGCAAAATTATGCAAATTTTATGCAAATTTTTGATGAGGAGTAGAGTTGAGGGGTCTTTGAGGGCTTCATCGAGGTGCTCTCGGTTGCAAGACTGGGTCATTCTGAGAAGCACAGCAGGGTCAGAGATCATGATGTTCTCCTCCTCAGTGAATCTCTCCATCAACAGCCTCTCCATTGCCTCACACACTGTTTTGAGGCAAAAGAGGGACTTTGCGTAGGCCTTTCCACTGAGAACACCTTTGAGAGATCCACTTGTTACTAGTTGTGCCTCAAAGAGAATCTCTGCATATCCAGAACCACGCATCTTGTGTCCAGTGAGCATCCCGATGTAGTTCATGGATGTGTGGAAGGGTCCAATCGTTACTACATGACTAGCAAATTCATTTGGCCAGCGCCAGATGATGGGAAGGGCTTTCATGCAGACACCCAGATCAAATGTATTCAGGACCCATCTCTGACCCACCTCAGCAGTTGCTGCCTCGGAACGCTTCAGTAGCTCACGAACAACTGCGTTGTCTGTGATCGGTTGGTGGATAGGCGTGCAGTAGTCGACTGTTGATTTGCTGGGTGGGGGAGAACCAGTTGCAGAGGTGAAACCCCCTAGCCCAGGCACAGGCTGCAGGCCATTGCCATGCCATGCAGGCACCAGGCACAGACCGATCACAGACAACGCAGTTGTTCGTGAGCTACTGAAGCGTTCCGAGGCAGCAACTGCTGAGGTGGGTCAGAGATGGGTCCTGAATACATTTGATCTGGGTGTCTGCATGAAAGCCCTTCCCATCATCTGGCGCTGGCCAAATGAATTTGCTAGTCATGTAGTAACGATTGGACCCTTCCACACATCCATGAACTACATCGGGATGCTCACTGGACACAAGATGCGTGAGTAGTGTAATAATGTTGCTTCTGGGACACCTCCGTTTAACATGTGAAATCCCTATCTAATGTCATTTACCCCCTTGTCTTTTTCAAAAATCATAAACACCTCTATTTCTCCCACCCTCATCTTTATGAACCTTTTGTCTGTAGTACCTATCCTTAATGTTGTTCATTAGACCACTCAAACACTACAAATATTTGTTTTCTCTTATAGACCTATCATCCTTCTTCTACATATCATCTGGCAGATTAATCTTTGACCCACTCAAACATTGACCCATTCACTTCCATATTAATTCTTTCCCTCCCTCATTGCCCCTAAAGACCTCTATTTCTCTCACCCTGTTCTTTACGAACCTTCTAACCTTTTGACATGTTATCCTTATTCATTAGACCACTTAAACACCTGTGATCCTTCTGACCTCATGGACCTTTTAACCTTTTACTCTTAATATCATCTGGTGAATATAACCCACTCAAACAACGACCCTACAAATATTTGTTTATGCGTGGGAAATAATTTAATTCTCCTACAACTCTCTTCACCATCTAATATATTAACAAAAAATATGTTTGAGTTTGGTTCTTTATTAAGATATTTTAACTGAGCTAAGATAAAATGGTAAACCTCCCTCAATGTTCTTGCTTGAGCGCCTCCAGTGCCACATACCATTTTTAAATTAAAGTATATATTTTCCTGACAACCATCAAAGTTTTCCGTCCACTCAAAAATATTTCCATCTTTTTTACCCAATTCACCGGTATTTAAATTAATTCTCTTATTTGTTTTGTGAACTTTTTTACCAGTTGCCTTTTCAATTATACCTATTTGATATTTTTCACATTCATTATGTTTTCCATTTATATACCAAGGTTGATTACACCTCCACTCTTTAGTCTGGTTGATACTTGGTTCTATCATTTATATAATAGTAAAAAAGGCGGCGGTAGCCCGTTAAAATCCCCAACCCCCCCCCCCCCCCCCCTTTTTAACTTATCACTTATATATATCTTATCACTTATATATATCTTATCACTTATGTATATCTTATCACTTATATATATCTTATCACTTATATATATCTTATCACTTATATACTTATATAACCATAAGGGAGACTATCAATTCCATTTTCTAAAATAAACCTCTTATCATCAAAAGCCCCCAATGCTTTCTTATTTATCTCTTCTGAATATAATTGATGTTTATAACTTCTTATTCCATTAATCTTTCTAAACTCTTCTTTCTTTGTTGTTAAACAGTTATAATAATCCTTAAAGTTTATTGTTTCTTTAATAACATTTTTCTTTACACCTTTTAACTTCTTATCAGTCTTTTCAACATTATTCACAATGTATTTATAAGCATAAGCCTTTGACCTCAATCCCACAAATTCACTCATAACATTTCCTCCTAATTCATCCTTGAACTTTCCAATCACCTTTTTATTTTTAGAAGAGAACAACTCACTCTCTGGACTGTAATTACTCGTGTCATAGATATTAATGTCTCTTTTCATGTCTGAATAAACATCGTTGGTATTAATTTTCAAAATAAAACTATCTGTATCCATATAAAGTAGATTAACATCATTTTGATATTTCTTCCTCAAGTTATTATAAAAGTAATCATACATTAATGACTTTGATAAATCAAGAATTGTTGTTCCAATATAAATAGGTTTGTTCATTTCAATACTCTCTTTAATCAAATGGATCGCACAAAAGTTCTCAGTAAAGACCTCAGCTCGAGTAAAACTCGGTCTATTAATTAATTTTGATGCTTGTTCCCAAGATGTTGATAGTCTGATATTTTGTCTTTTCCTCACATTCTCCATAGTCTTACCAAAGACCGCATTATTCATCAATTTATAAAAGTCTTTCTCAAAATCTGTTTTTGACTCTGTTCTTCTTTGTGTATTAAAATCAATGTACCCCTTTAACCAATGACTTTGATTGAACTTTAGAACCCTATGGATCTTCTCTACTCTTAGACCTTTTGATAAATATTGTCGCAAATTTCTTTGGTGTAGAACATAATTTTTCTTGTTATATAATGTAGTAAGTAATTTTTCTGTTGATTCACCTATATCAAACGATCGTTGATAATCACTCAACCATTCTTTCTTTGGACTTGCTTTCTCACAAGCAAATGGGAGATCTTTGTGTAGGTTATGGAGTTCCTCTGGATATTTTAAATCAATTTCAAAATAATAACCAACTTTTTCTTCATCCAATTCTTTTTGTGTAGAGATACATACATCTTGTAAAACGTTTTTGTAGTCTTTTTCCTTTACCCATCTAAGTTTTCCATAAGGAAGAGCCTGAGACATTGCCCAGCCATACAGGTTGTTCGCGTCATAGTACATCAAGTAAGAACTCTCTTTCGTTGGATCATAATTTGGAAGATATTTGTTATTTGCTTTTGCGTATCTACTCGAGCAGACTTGTGAAATTCCACCTCTTTTTGCCTTTTCAATCATCAAAAGCATATCAACATCGGTTATCAAATCCAAATCTTGTTTTGTCATTTTCAACATCGCACTCCAGGCCAATCCAGGTGCTGTGTAGTAGTGAGCAGGATCCAATCCATATCCAGTGCGACAAACAGATCTAAAGGCTTCAAATACATCGGCCAATAAAAGCACATCAGTTTTGAGATACAAATCGTGATACTCGCCAAGATTCTTGATGTTATATTTTTCCCAAACATTTTGTGCGTGTACATAATCTTTATCAGATATATGACTATTATTTAATTTGTTATAGAAATTTTCTTTTGAAGGAAGTTGTGTTTCATTGAATCTCTCAAATGAGTCCATATAGTCATAGGGGTAAATTCCCTTTTGTGTTAGAAAATCTTTATCTAAAAAATACTCTGAAAGACATGGAAACTCTTTTAGATTTTGAACCAAGTTAACCAATGGACTTGCCATGAATTTAAATGTATCAAGAAATCTGATATGAGTAATAGGAGATGTGTGAATTGTTTTTGTGAATGAAATGTATTTCTGATCCGTGTTTGGAATTGCTGAGATACTTCCAGAAGTCTTTGAGAGTTCCTTGATAAATAGATGTGTATCATAATGAGCGTTGTTATGAAGAAAGACAGGAATGAAAGAGGGGAGTTGATAATTAATATTACAACTTTGATGAGCCGGACCTCTATATTTACCAGTGAGATGACAATGGTCTCTAACCTTTAGACCTTTACCAATTTTCTCCTCACAAATATGACAGACATTGTTTTTTATAAATTCCCTTTTTTCTTTACTTGTTAAGGACATTGGTTTATTGGTTTCTCTCATTATCTTGGTTAATCGAACACAGTCTTTTTCTAGTCGTTTCACAAACTCCTCTGGGGTATTTGAGCCTCTATACATCTCTAACTTGTTATATTTATCACCAACGGATGATTTGATATAATAACAAAAACCACAAGGAGTATGTTTTTGATATTTATTTGTGTATGATTCTTTTGGATCTTGAGAAGCAGCATCAATTTTTTCTAAAATACTTTCAAAATCTGCATATATAACAAATGGATGTTTGATCTTTTTATTTTCATCTTTGAATGTGATCTTTGAGCCTTCTTTAGGCATATTGATTACCGTTGATTTATGTTCGCCACAATAATTTGAATGTTTATCTAATCTTTCTTGTGAATTGAAGAAGTTAAGACAACGCAAACAAATATATATTTTATTTGTTCTCTTACAGACTTGTGGTTTTATTAATTTAGCAATATCTTTGATGTATGTATAATGTGAATTTTCGTCTGAATTAAAATATAGAAGATTAATATGAGTTTGTTTACAATTGTCAGAAAGCTTTAAAACCTGAATGTTGTTTGTTTCTGTTAGACCATAAACATTAACTGATAAATTATTCATCTTTTCAAATTTAGGAATATCATTTAAAGTCATCGGAAACTTTAGATCTTTCGTATTTAATGTATTCTCATATTTTTTATAATGAGATACTCTTTCATCATGAAAATGTGGAGGATGTAAGTGTGCTAAAATAGACCAGAGAAAACATTTATTGTCTTTATTTTTGATATTGATAACTGCTTTTCTATTTTTGATAACACTGGGTAAATCACTGTAAGAAGAAGCTTTTAGAGGATCTGATTTAAGAATATGAATGTCTATGTAAATAATTTTTCCTATATTGAATCCACTTCCTACGATTGAATTATCCACATCTTGCTCTTGTTTAATAAGTTCATCATAGACTCCTGATGTTTTAAAATCTTGATATGAAGATATAAAGTGTGGCTCAGTTCTCATGTATGGTGCATCTATAACTCCTTCATCCTTTGTCATTTCTAATTTTACTCCCATATAAAATTTAAGTGGTTTCATTTCCTTTAGTGTTTTTTCAATCAACGTTTGAACAGCAGGTTTAACTATTTCTACAGCATCAACTATAGACTCTGGTTCAGGAGGTTTGAAGTTAAAGACTCTTATTTTAATATGTCCTTTGAATGCTCCATCAGAGTTTTTAGTTGTGATAAAATTTGATAAATGTAGATTTGTTTTAAGATGTATTTTGAAGCCTTTCTTGAGGATATTTTTATTACATGTAGAACAGTGTTTTGTTTCAGGTGGAAGAGGGGAAAGTTTGTTTAAAATGTTGTATGTATGTTTTGCGGTGAGAATATGTTGTTTATAATATTTTACTTCCTTCTCGCAAGTATCACAATAAACCATATTTATAGCGTGAGAAAACGTGGTGTTTTATATATATCACTGTGCTTAAAATAAAACACTTTTGAGCTTTACAGCTCCGTTTTATATATATCGCTGTGCTTAAACTAAAACACTTTTTCACTCAGAATCATCTAAGTCATAACTATCACATGAATACTCAGAATCATACTCAGAGTCATCAATAAAGCTACTCTCATAACTATCATTTGAGCACAAACTATTAGTATCATAACTATCATCTGTGTTCAATGAAATACTATCATCACCATCGTCCAAGTTCAATGAAATACTATCATCACTATCGTCTGAGTTCAATGAAATAGTAAAATCTTCACTGCTGTATTGACTCATATTTAATTAGCAAGAAAAATATTCCCATCAATATCTATATACTTTCTTTCATTAACAGATTCAATCTCTACAATTTTTATATCAAAAGTTATCTTTAAATAATCTCTAACTATCATAAAACGAAATGACATTTCACCAGAAATATTAACATCATTCATTTTACTTAGATCTACACCCTTTGGATTATTAAAGAAAATACAAATGTCTCCTCTAGAATTATTAATGGTCTTATCATTCTTTTTCAAAGTATCGTGGTCAATCACTTTTTCAAGCTTTGAATAAATTGCCAGGAGTAGAGGAGAAACTTTTGTTAGATTTACTTTAATGGATGTCTTTCCAGGTATAGTTAGAGCTCTTCCTTTAAATGAAATAGAGGGGCTCATGTTATTTTCCATAACTGGTTTTACCCAAAAATTTCCATATTTATCTTTGTTCAATTTAACATCTTTGACATATTTTTCTATATCTTCCACCGAAGTAGAGATTGATTGAAATTTGTCTTTTGTGCTTTGAAACATTGTATTTATTAATGAATAAACTTGCGTTTAGTTTAAGTAAAAATTTACCACATAAATATGATAAGTTCTGAAGGATATTTAGAATTTCCAGACTCTCCATATGATAAATTAGAGAATTGTCCGGCTTGTGATAGAGTGGGGCTTAATGATGAGGATTCATATAAACAATGTATTTTCTGTGATTTAATTTTAATTAATGATAATAAGAAATATAAAAAAATATATAACTCTTTTAAATTAGAACCAAAAATGAATTACTTTACAAGATTAATAAGAGAGATGAATGTTAAGTATTGTGATGATAATACACCATTTCTTTCAAGGGAAGAGACTAATTGTATTGAGGAAATGTATAAGGGTTTAATGATATTTATTATTCAAAATAATTTTAATGGAAATGTTAATACAAGATACTATATAAATAAAATAATGGATTATTTTGAAATTAAACCCGAACTCAGGATAAAATATAGAGTTTCTCAAATAGCTCAAAAAAAGTTGGATAACTTGTTTTCCAAATATATAAATGAATGATTTTTTACCCGTTTGGGAAAATAAGATAAAATTTAATAACCATAAAAACATTCCAAATTCATTGAGATGTCTAATAGTTGGTTCAAGCGGATGTGGAAAAACCTGTTTACTTTTAAAGATGCTCCTTGGTTCTAATTTTTTAGATTATGATAATTTAATAATTTTTACAAAGTCAAGTTTTCAACCCGAGTATCAACTACTCTCACAGGGTTTTAATGCGGGTCTTAAAAAGGAAGACATTATCGGTTTATTTAAACTTCAAAACAAACTAAATGATTATAATATTGATGATATAATACAATTATTTTGTGATACACAGAAATCAAAATCGAAACCCATAACTTGTATTCTCAGTGATAATACGGATGATATACCTTCACCTCAAGATTTAGATAAATCAAAAAAGAACCTTGTCATCTTTGATGATTGTGTTAATGAGAGAAACCAAACAGTAATGGATAGCTACTATACAAGAGGGAGACATTCTTCTTGTAATTGTATATATCTTAGTCAATCATATTTTCAACTCCCTCGACGCTCAATAAGAAACAATGCCAATACTTTTATTTTATTTAAGTTAAATTCAATAGATGTAAATAATTTTTGGAGAGATAATTGCTCTACGTTATGTAGTAAAAAAGAATTTGAAAATTATATGAAACACACGATTGGAAAATATAAATATATTGTTGTGAAACAAGATGAGATACTAAATGATATTTTTCAATAAATAAATACAGAAAATGAATACTGAAGAAAGAGAAAGAAAGTTTAAGGAACATCAACAATTAGTTTCAAAAGTTGTTAAACAACAGGAAGAGATAAAGAAGAAACGGAGACAGAAACTAACTGGTGAAGAAGCCTTTGAAAGAAAACAAGAGAAATTCTTTAAACCACTTTTGAAAACTCAACACCCTACAGTTCCCACGGTAGAATTTACTCCGAAAAAACTTCAAATGCTCAAAGATTTTAGTCAGATAACAAAACAAGAACTTGGTGAATTAGAATATGATGACGAGGGATTATTTCGGAAACTTGAGCAGGTAAATCAACCCCCTAATTATGTTGTGGAAGCTCTTCAAAACAATGAAACACTGCTGGTTCTTCTGTTGGAATGAGACCTGCTCTGGTTTTTGAACCCGCAGAATATTCATTGTTTTGAAGAGCTTCCACAACATAATTAGGGGGTTGATTTACCTGCTCAAGTTTCCGAAATAATCCCTCGTCATCATATTCTAATTCACCAAGTTCTTGTTTTGTTATCTGACTAAAATCTTTGAGCATTTGAAGTTTTTTCGGAGTAAATTCTACCGTGGGAACTGTAGGGTGTTGAGTTTTCAAAAGTGGTTTAAAGAATTTCTCTTGTTTTCTTTCAAAGGCTTCTTCACCAGTTAGTTTCTGTCTCCGTTTCTTCTTTATCTCTTCCTGTTGTTTAACAACTTTTGAAACTAATTGTTGATGTTCCTTAAACTTTCTTTCTCTTTCTTCAGTATTCATTTTCTGTATTTATTTATTGAAAAATATCATTTAGTATCTCATCTTGTTTCACAACAATATATTTATATTTTCCAATCGTGTGTTTCATATAATTTTCAAATTCTTTTTTACTACATAACGTAGAGCAATTATCTCTCCAAAAATTATTTACATCTATTGAATTTAACTTAAATAAAATAAAAGTATTGGCATTGTTTCTTATTGAGCGTCGAGGGAGTTGAAAATATGATTGACTAAGATATATACAATTACAAGAAGAATGTCTCCCTCTTGTATAGTAGCTATCCATTACTGTTTGGTTTCTCTCATTAACACAATCATCAAAGATGACAAGGTTCTTTTTTGATTTATCTAAATCTTGAGGTGAAGGTATATCATCCGTATTATCACTGAGAATACAAGTTATGGGTTTCGATTTTGATTTCTGTGTATCACAAAATAATTGTATTATATCATCAATATTATAATCATTTAGTTTGTTTTGAAGTTTAAATAAACCGATAATGTCTTCCTTTTTAAGACCCGCATTAAAACCCTGTGAGAGTAGTTGATACTCGGGTTGAAAACTTGACTTTGTAAAAATTATTAAATTATCATAATCTAAAAAATTAGAACCAAGGAGCATCTTTAAAAGTAAACAGGTTTTTCCACATCCGCTTGAACCAACTATTAGACATCTCAATGAATTTGGAATGTTTTTATGGTTATTAAATTTTATCTTATTTTCCCAAACGGGTAAAAAATCATTCATTTATATATTTGGAAAACAAGTTATCCAACTTTTTTTGAGCTATTTGAGAAACTCTATATTTTATCCTGAGTTCGGGTTTAATTTCAAAATAATCCATTATTTTATTTATATAGTATCTTGTATTAACATTTCCATTAAAATTATTTTGAATAATAAATATCATTAAACCCTTATACATTTCCTCAATACAATTAGTCTCTTCCCTTGAAAGAAATGGTGTATTATCATCACAATACTTAACATTCATCTCTCTTATTAATCTTGTAAAGTAATTCATTTTTGGTTCTAATTTAAAAGAGTTATATATTTTTTTATATTTCTTATTATCATTAATTAAAATTAAATCACAGAAAATACATTGTTTATATGAATCCTCATCATTAAGCCCCACTCTATCACAAGCCGGACAATTCTCTAATTTATCATATGGAGAGTCTGGAAATTCTAAATATCCTTCAGAACTTATCATATTTATGTGGTAAATTTTTACTTAAACTAAACGCAAGTTTATTCATTAATAAATACAATGTTTCAAAGCACAAAAGACAAATTTCAATCAATCTCTACTTCGGTGGAAGATATAGAAAAATATGTCAAAGATGTTAAATTGAACAAAGATAAATATGGAAATTTTTGGGTAAAACCAGTTATGGAAAATAACATGAGCCCCTCTATTTCATTTAAAGGAAGAGCTCTAACTATACCTGGAAAGACATCCATTAAAGTAAATCTAACAAAAGTTTCTCCTCTACTCCTGGCAATTTATTCAAAGCTTGAAAAAGTGATTGACCACGATACTTTGAAAAAGAATGATAAGACCATTAATAATTCTAGAGGAGACATTTGTATTTTCTTTAATAATCCAAAGGGTGTAGATCTAAGTAAAATGAATGATGTTAATATTTCTGGTGAAATGTCATTTCGTTCTATGATAGTTAGAGATTATTTAAAGATAACTTTTGATATAAAAATTGTAGAGATTGAATCTGTTAATGAAAGAAAGTATATAGATATTGATGGGAATATTTTTCTTGCTAATTAAATATGAGTCAATACAGCAGTGAAGATTTTACTATTTCATTGAACTCAGACGATAGTGATGATAGTATTTCATTGAACTTGGACGATGGTGATGATAGTATTTCATTGAACACAGATGATAGTTATGATACTAATAGTTTGTGCTCAAATGATAGTTATGAGAGTAGCTTTATTGATGACTCTGAGTATGATTCTGAGTATTCATGTGATAGTTATGACTTAGATGATTCTGAGTGAAAAAGTGTTTTAGTTTAAGCACAGCGATATATATAAAACGGAGCTGTAAAGCTCAAAAGTGTTTTATTTTAAGCACAGTGATATATATAAAACACCACGTTTTCTCACGCTATAAATATGGTTTATTGTGATACTTGCGAGAAGGAAGTAAAATATTATAAACAACATATTCTCACCGCAAAACATACATACAACATTTTAAACAAACTTTCCCCTCTTCCACCTGAAACAAAACACTGTTCTACATGTAATAAAAATATCCTCAAGAAAGGCTTCAAAATACATCTTAAAACAAATCTACATTTATCAAATTTTATCACAACTAAAAACTCTGATGGAGCATTCAAAGGACATATTAAAATAAGAGTCTTTAACTTCAAACCTCCTGAACCAGAGTCTATAGTTGATGCTGTAGAAATAGTTAAACCTGCTGTTCAAACGTTGATTGAAAAAACACTAAAGGAAATGAAACCACTTAAATTTTATATGGGAGTAAAATTAGAAATGACAAAGGATGAAGGAGTTATAGATGCACCATACATGAGAACTGAGCCACACTTTATATCTTCATATCAAGATTTTAAAACATCAGGAGTCTATGATGAACTTATTAAACAAGAGCAAGATGTGGATAATTCAATCGTAGGAAGTGGATTCAATATAGGAAAAATTATTTACATAGACATTCATATTCTTAAATCAGATCCTCTAAAAGCTTCTTCTTACATTGATTTACCCAGTGTTATCAAAAATAGAAAAGCAG
Source organism: Myxine glutinosa (assembly GCF_964187855.1). Classification (NCBI taxonomy): domain Eukaryota; kingdom Metazoa; phylum Chordata; class Myxini; order Myxiniformes; family Myxinidae; genus Myxine; species Myxine glutinosa. The sequence continues at coordinate 74,454,094 of NC_136269.1, read as the reverse complement.
TTATCAATATCAAAAATAAAGACAATAAATGTTTTCTCTGGTCTATTTTAGCACACTTACATCCTCCACATTTTCATGATGAAAGAGTATCTCATTATAAAAAATATGAGAATACATTAAATACGAAAGATCTAAAGTTTCCGATGACTTTAAATGATATTCCTAAATTTGAAAAGATGAATAATTTATCAGTTAATGTTTATGGTCTAACAGAAACAAACAACATTCAGGTTTTAAAGCTTTCTGACAATTGTAAACAAACTCATATTAATCTTCTATATTTTAATTCAGACGAAAATTCACATTATACATACATCAAAGATATTGCTAAATTAATAAAACCACAAGTCTGTAAGAGAACAAATAAAATATATATTTGTTTGCGTTGTCTTAACTTCTTCAATTCACAAGAAAGATTAGATAAACATTCAAATTATTGTGGCGAACATAAATCAACGGTAATCAATATGCCTAAAGAAGGCTCAAAGATCACATTCAAAGATGAAAATAAAAAGATCAAACATCCATTTGTTATATATGCTGATTTTGAAAGTATTTTAGAAAAAATTGATGCTGCTTCTCAAGATCCAAAAGAATCATACACAAATAAATATCAAAAACATACTCCTTGTGGTTTTTGTTATTATATCAAATCATCCGTTGGTGATAAATATAACAAGTTAGAGATGTATAGAGGCTCAAATACCCCAGAGGAGTTTGTGAAACGACTAGAAAAAGACTGTGTTCGATTAACCAAGATAATGAGAGAAACCAATAAACCAATGTCCTTAACAAGTAAAGAAAAAAGGGAATTTATAAAAAACAATGTCTGTCATATTTGTGAGGAGAAAATTGGTAAAGGTCTAAAGGTTAGAGACCATTGTCATCTCACTGGTAAATATAGAGGTCCGGCTCATCAAAGTTGTAATATTAATTATCAACTCCCCTCTTTCATTCCTGTCTTTCTTCATAACAACGCTCATTATGATACACATCTATTTATCAAGGAACTCTCAAAGACTTCTGGAAGTATCTCAGCAATTCCAAACACGGATCAGAAATACATTTCATTCACAAAAACAATTCACACATCTCCTATTACTCATATCAGATTTCTTGATACATTTAAATTCATGGCAAGTCCATTGGTTAACTTGGTTCAAAATCTAAAAGAGTTTCCATGTCTTTCAGAGTATTTTTTAGATAAAGATTTTCTAACACAAAAGGGAATTTACCCCTATGACTATATGGACTCATTTGAGAGATTCAATGAAACACAACTTCCTTCAAAAGAAAATTTCTATAACAAATTAAATAATAGTCATATATCTGATAAAGATTATGTACACGCACAAAATGTTTGGGAAAAATATAACATCAAGAATCTTGGCGAGTATCACGATTTGTATCTCAAAACTGATGTGCTTTTATTGGCCGATGTATTTGAAGCCTTTAGATCTGTTTGTCGCACTGGATATGGATTGGATCCTGCTCACTACTACACAGCACCTGGATTGGCCTGGAGTGCGATGTTGAAAATGACAAAACAAGATTTGGATTTGATAACCGATGTTGATATGCTTTTGATGATTGAAAAGGCAAAAAGAGGTGGAATTTCACAAGTCTGCTCGAGTAGATACGCAAAAGCAAATAACAAATATCTTCCAAATTATGATCCAACGAAAGAGAGTTCTTACTTGATGTACTATGACGCGAACAACCTGTATGGCTGGGCAATGTCTCAGGCTCTTCCTTATGGAAAACTTAGATGGGTAAAGGAAAAAGACTACAAAAACGTTTTACAAGATGTATGTATCTCTACACAAAAAGAATTGGATGAAGAAAAAGTTGGTTATTATTTTGAAATTGATTTAAAATATCCAGAGGAACTCCATAACCTACACAAAGATCTCCCATTTGCTTGTGAGAAAGCAAGTCCAAAGAAAGAATGGTTGAGTGATTATCAACGATCGTTTGATATAGGTGAATCAACAGAAAAATTACTTACTACATTATATAACAAGAAAAATTATGTTCTACACCAAAGAAATTTGCGACAATATTTATCAAAAGGTCTAAGAGTAGAGAAGATCCATAGGGTTCTAAAGTTCAATCAAAGTCATTGGTTAAAGGGGTACATTGATTTTAATACACAAAGAAGAACAGAGTCAAAAACAGATTTTGAGAAAGACTTTTATAAATTGATGAATAATGCGGTCTTTGGTAAGACTATGGAGAATGTGAGGAAAAGACAAAATATCAGACTATCAACATCTTGGGAACAAGCATCAAAATTAATTAATAGACCGAGTTTTACTCGAGCTGAGGTCTTTACTGAGAACTTTTGTGCGATCCATTTGATTAAAGAGAGTATTGAAATGAACAAACCTATTTATATTGGAACAACAATTCTTGATTTATCAAAGTCATTAATGTATGATTACTTTTATAATAACTTGAGGAAGAAATATCAAAATGATGTTAATCTACTTTATATGGATACAGATAGTTTTATTTTGAAAATTAATACCAACGATGTTTATTCAGACATGAAAAGAGACATTAATATCTATGACACGAGTAATTACAGTCCAGAGAGTGAGTTGTTCTCTTCTAAAAATAAAAAGGTGATTGGAAAGTTCAAGGATGAATTAGGAGGAAATGTTATGAGTGAATTTGTGGGATTGAGGTCAAAGGCTTATGCTTATAAATACATTGTGAATAATGTTGAAAAGACTGATAAGAAGTTAAAAGGTGTAAAGAAAAATGTTATTAAAGAAACAATAAACTTTAAGGATTATTATAACTGTTTAACAACAAAGAAAGAAGAGTTTAGAAAGATTAATGGAATAAGAAGTTATAAACATCAATTATATTCAGAAGAGATAAATAAGAAAGCATTGGGGGCTTTTGATGATAAGAGGTTTATTTTAGAAAATGGAATTGATAGTCTCCCTTATGGTTATATAAGTATATAAGTGATAAGATATATATAAGTGATAAGATATATATAAGTGATAAGATATACATAAGTGATAAGATATATATAAGTGATAAGATATATATAAGTGATAAGTTAAAAAGGGGGGGGGGGGGGGGGTTGGGGATTTTAACGGGCTACCGCCGCCTTTTTTACTATTATATAAATGATAGAACCAAGTATCAACCAGACTAAAGAGTGGAGGTGTAATCAACCTTGGTATATAAATGGAAAACATAATGAATGTGAAAAATATCAAATAGGTATAATTGAAAAGGCAACTGGTAAAAAAGTTCACAAAACAAATAAGAGAATTAATTTAAATACCGGTGAATTGGGTAAAAAAGATGGAAATATTTTTGAGTGGACGGAAAACTTTGATGGTTGTCAGGAAAATATATACTTTAATTTAAAAATGGTATGTGGCACTGGAGGCGCTCAAGCAAGAACATTGAGGGAGGTTTACCATTTTATCTTAGCTCAGTTAAAATATCTTAATAAAGAACCAAACTCAAACATATTTTTTGTTAATATATTAGATGGTGAAGAGAGTTGTAGGAGAATTAAATTATTTCCCACGCATAAACAAATATTTGTAGGGTCGTTGTTTGAGTGGGTTATATTCACCAGATGATATTAAGAGTAAAAGGTTAAAAGGTCCATGAGGTCAGAAGGATCACAGGTGTTTAAGTGGTCTAATGAATAAGGATAACATGTCAAAAGGTTAGAAGGTTCGTAAAGAACAGGGTGAGAGAAATAGAGGTCTTTAGGGGCAATGAGGGAGGGAAAGAATTAATATGGAAGTGAATGGGTCAATGTTTGAGTGGGTCAAAGATTAATCTGCCAGATGATATGTAGAAGAAGGATGATAGGTCTATAAGAGAAAACAAATATTTGTAGTGTTTGAGTGGTCTAATGAACAACATTAAGGATAGGTACTACAGACAAAAGGTTCATAAAGATGAGGGTGGGAGAAATAGAGGTGTTTATGATTTTTGAAAAAGACAAGGGGGTAAATGACATTAGATAGGGATTTCACATGTTAAACGGAGGTGTCCCAGAAGCAACATTATTACACTACTTGCGTGGTTCTGGATATGCAGAGATTCTCTTTGAGGCACAACTAGTAACAAGTGGATCTCTCAAAGGTGTTCTCAGTGGAAAGGCCTACGCAAAGTCCCTCTTTTGCCTCAAAACAGTGTGTGAGGCAATGGAGAGGCTGTTGATGGAGAGATTCACTGAGGAGGAGAACATCATGATCTCTGACCCTGCTGTGCTTCTCAGAATGACCCAGTCTTGCAACCGAGAGCACCTCGATGAAGCCCTCAAAGACCCCTCAACTCTACTCCTCATCAAAAATTTGCATAAAATTTGCATAATTTTGCATAAAATTTGCAGCAGTAATTTGCATAAAAATGGTATGTGGGACATTTTTTCAGCTTGGGGCCATAGCTAGTCATTTTCTACACATTTTTTCCAATCTAGAAACACTGATTAGAAGTATATCTCCGGGGGGTGCAGAGGGACCTAGTCTTCCTACTAGACTAACTAACACACACGGACACGATCGAATGCATTACTCCCGCCTAGAACGGCACTCAGTAGAGAGCAAACCTCCGCCTGGGTGGCCATATCATTTTCACTCAATGCTGAAGAATCACTTAAAAAAATTAAATAATTCTCATATCCGAATCCATATTCAGATCTTCACCAAAATCGAATCGATTCTCCCTTGTCACACACCCAACCGGTCCACCAAGTTTCGTCCAAATCCATCCACAACCTTTTGAGATATCCTGCTATGTATCGGTTTTGGCCCGATCTCCCACATGGTGAAGAATCACTTAAAAATTCTAGTAGCCGGATTCGAATCCGGATCTTCACAAAAATCTAGTCATTTCGTCCTTGTGACATACGCTACATCTCTGCCAAATTTCGTCCGAATCCGTAAACAACCTTTTGAGATATTTTGTTCACAGACAGACAAACAGACAAATGAAAAATCGGTCAGAGACCGAGGACTTGCCGGAATGTACTTTTTTATTGGCCATTTAGGACAAATATGGCGGCCGAACCACGTGACTGATGACGTCATCATTAACATATTTTATTCCCCATGGAGAGTTCTTTACATTGAGCCACGTCCCAAGTTTTTCTATTCAGGACTTTCGGAGATATGGAGGTGTAACGTTTTCCGGTTTTTCCAAGATGGCGGCCGAACTACGTGACATATGACGTCATCATTAACATATTTTATTCCCCATGGAGAGTTCTTTACAATGAGCCATGTCTCAATTTTTTCTGTTCAGCACTTTTGGCGATATAGTGGTGCAAAGTTTTGCCGTTTTTCCAAGATGGCGGCCGACCACGTGACTGATGACGTCATCATTAACATGTTTTATTCCCCATGGAGAGTTCTTCACAATGAGCCATGTCTCAATTTTTTCTGTTCAGCACTTTGAGATATCGAGGTGCAAAAATTTTCGGTTTTTCCAAGATGGCGGCCGAACCACGTGACTGATGACGTCATCATTTGGGCACAGTACATTAGAGGGCAAGACCAATATGTGTGCCAAGTTTGGCGATTCTACGTGCAACGGTGTAGACGTAGTGCTGCAAACAGACAAACAGACAGACAGACAAACAGATGAAAAATCGGTCAGAGACCGAGGACTTGCCGGAATGTACTTTTTTATCGGCCATTTAGGACAAATATGGCGGCCGAACCACGTGACCGATGACATCATCATTAACATATTTTATTCCCCATGGAGAGTTCTTTACAATGAGCCATACCTCAATTTTTTCTATTCAGGACTTTTGGAGATGTGGAGGTGCAGAGTTTTTCGGTTTTTCCAAGATGGCGGCCGACCACGTGACTGATGACGTCATCAATCACATATTTTATTCCCCATGGAGAGTTCTTTACAATGAGCCATGTCTCAATTTTTTCTATTCAGTACTTTCAGAGATATGGAGGTGCAAATTATTTCGGTTTTTCCAAGATGGCCGCCGAAACACGTGACCGATGACGTCATAAATTGGGCACAGTCTATTCCAGGGCAAGACGAATATGTGTGCAAAGTTTGGCGATTTTCCGTGCAACGGTGTAGACGCAGTGCTGCAAACAGACAGACAGACAAACAGACAGACAGACAGATGAAAAATCGGTCAGAGACCGAGGACTTGCCGGAATGTACTTTTTTATCGGCCATTTAGGACAAATATGGCGGCCGAACCACGTGATAGATGACGTCATCATTAACATATATTATTCCCCATGGAGAGTTCTTTACAAAGAGCCATGTCTCAACTTTTTCTATTCAGCACTTTTGGAGATATGGAGGTGCTACGTTTTTCGGTTTTTCCAAGATGGCGGCCGAACCACGTGACCTATGATGTCATCATTAACATATTTTATTCGCCATGGAGAGTTCTTTACAACGAGCCATGTCTCAATTTTTTCTATTCAGCACTTTCAGAGATATGGAGGTGCAAAATTTTTCGGTTTTTCCAAGATGGCGGCCGAACCACGTGACATATGACGTCATCATTAACATATTTTATTCCCCATTGAGAGTTCTTTACAATGAGCCATGTCTCAATTTTTATCTGTTCAGCACATTTGGAGATATAGTGGTGCACAGTTTTGCCGTTTTTCCAAGATGGCGGCCGACCACGTGACAGATGACGTCATCATTAACATAGTTTATTCCCCATGGAGAGTTCTTTACAATGAGCCATTTCTCAACTTTTTCTATTCAGCACTTTTGGAGATATGGAGGTGCTACGTTTTTCGGTTTTTCCAAGATGGCGGCCGAACCACGTGACCTATGATGTCATCATTAACATATTTTATTCGCCATGGAGAGTTCTTTACAACGAGCCATGTCTCAATTTTTTCTATTCAGCACTTTCAGAGATATGGAGGTGCAAAATTTTTCGGTTTTTCCAAGATGGCGGCCGACCACGTGACAGATGACGTCATCATTAACATAGTTTATTCCCCATGGAGAGTTCTTTACAATGAGCCATTTCTCAATTTCTTCTGTTCAGCACTTTTGGAGATATAGTGGTGCAAAGTTTTGCCGTTTTTCCAAGATGGCGGCCGAACCACGTCACGGATGACGTCATCAATTGGGCACAGTCTATTCCAGGGTAAGACCAATATGTGTGCAAAGTTTGGCGATTCTACGTCCAACGGTGTAGACGCAGTGCTGCAAACAGACAGACAAACAGACAAACAGACAAACAGACAGACAAACGAACAGATCAACATACTTGCCGGAAATTTTTTCCGGCAAGTAACAAACGAACAGATCAACATACTTGCCGGAATCTTTTCCGGCAAGTAACAAACGAACAGATCAACATACTTGCCGGAAAAAAATTTCCGGCAAGTAACAAACAGACAGGGGTGAAAACCTTTGGTGGCGGAGGTAACAATTTCCAATCATCCGTGCACAGAAGTCAAAAGGAACTCGTTTATTGACATTTGATTCATATATTTAGTCAATCACATTGTCTTCCTTTGCAATCAGTTGTGAAAATTAACCACAGGCAACAATCAATACCTTAACATATTGTGTGTTGGCAATGTTGCTAAGCACAGGAACAATCAACAAGGTGAAGATAGCTTCAATATAAATATTAGTTTGACGTCAACTAAATGTATTCTTTGTAAACCCCTTACATCAGTGCAAAGGTGCTGGTACTAAACACAACACTCCAGTGCATATTTTAACTAGAACGGCACTCAGTAGAGAGCACACCTTCGCCTGGTTGGCCATATCATTCAATGGTGAAGAATCACTTAAAAAATTAAATAATTCTCATATCCGAATCCATATTCAGATCTTCACCAAAATCGGATCGATTCTTCCTTGTCACACACCCAACCTGTCCACCAAGTTTCGTCCAAATTAATCTATAACTTTTTGGGATACCTGCTATGTATCGTTTTTGGCCCTATCTCCCAATGGTGAAGAATCACTTAAAAATTAAATAATTATCATATCCGAATCCATATTCATATCTTCACCAAAATCGAATGTATTTGTCCTTGTTCAGACACCCAACCTGTCCACCAAGTTTTGTCCAAATCCGTCCACAACCTTTTGAGATATCCTGCTATGTATCGTTTTTGGCCCGAGCTCCCAATGGTGAAGAATCACTTAAAAAATTATAGTAGCCGAATCGGAATCTGGATCTTCACCAAAAGACTAATCATTTCGTCCTTGTCACATACGCTACATCTCTGCCAAATTTTGTCCGAATCCATCCACAACTCTTTGAAATATTTTGTTCACAAACGGGCAGACAGACAGACAAACAGACAGGAGTGAAAACATAACTTTCATCCACCTTTGGTGGCAGACGTAGTGAATTGTCCCAAGTGGGACAGACGCTCTTTCCCAAAGGAGGGCTGTCGTAGTTGGGGTGCATTAGATGATAAAGTTGATTTTAAGATCGATTCGATGGAAAATGATGGGCCCGTGGGGGCGGTAAGGCCTGATAGCACGATTGCATTCACGCAGTCAAAACTATGTAGGATGAGCGGGTCCTGAATTGATGAAACACGTTCCATTAATTGTTATCCAGTGAAAGAATCCTTAAACCCTTGTAGACCATAAAAGGGTGTAAGGGTCTGAATGGTCTAAGAGGTCGAAAGAGTGTAAGGGTTTAAAGTGTTGAAAGGTCTTAAAAGGATTAAAAGGGTCCTAAAATGACAAAAAGGCATAAAGCGTCTATATGGGTTGGAAGGGTCATGAGGGGTCTAAAGCCACCATCGAATCTAAAGGGTACATTCCAAAAGTACTTAGGGTCTGAAGGATGTAAATGTCTAAAGGGTCTTCAAATGTCGATGGGTATGTCTAAAGGGAATGTCCCAATAGTAGATACAGTTTAAAGGGTGTACGGATCTAAAATGTTTAAAGGGTATTTAAAGGTATAATAGGCAAAATGGTCTCCAGGTGTGAGGGGTCTATCGGGGTTGAAAAGTCTATGGGATATAAAAGGTCAAAAGGGTACGTACCAAAAGTAGTTAGGGTGTAATGGGTCTAAAGTGTCCAAAGGAGTGTAATAGTCTGAAGGTCCAAAGGGTGCATTCCAATAGGAATTGGGGTCTACAATATTGATAAGGTCTTAAAAGGATTAAAAGGGAATGAAAAGGACTTAAAGGGCTGTCTCCTCTCTCCCACCCCAACTCTCTGTTCTCCTTTCTTTCCTGTTCTTCAAAGCAAGAGGCTATTAATGACATTAAGAGGCTAAATTAAATTACAATTAAGATCAAAATAAATTAAGAGGTTAAATTAAGAGGTTTAAGTTAAACAACAACGAAACATGACATAATCTCGCGACATGTAATGGATATACAATCATAGATTACATTTTGAGTTAATCAGCTAATTATCTCACCCACATGGATGGCAATTTTAAAAACGGCTCCATTAGTTTTTGCACATTGTGACATGAATCTGCTGAACGGTCTCGGAGGAGTCGGGCTGCAGATTATTGTCAAAAAGTGCCTTTAAAATGGCGGAACTGGCATCTAGCTTCCTACCAGCTACTTTTGGTATTTTTTATAAAGTAGGGGCCTCGACAAGTTCACAAACCAAAAATACCCAGAATACCTCTGGGGAACATGCTTAAATGACGTCATCAAAATGGCTGCCTAAATTGTAAAGTTTGGCATTGTGTACAGGTGCTGACGTGGTACCGAACCGTTTATAAAGTAGTTTTACTGTTAAGAGAAAAAACATCAGCCTTTTCCTGGGATGAACACTGTTTCATTCGTGGAAAACCAGAGAATAAAAAGAAAGGAATAAAACTTACAGCAGCGAATATGAAGCCAGCAGAAGTTCGTGAGAATGTGCTTACAACAATGGTTCCGATTACAAAAATGATTCCCAAATACTTCACCGTGCAGTTAGTATTATTCGCAGAGACATAGAAAAGTTACAACCAACAACTGAATACCCTAATACCCAAGAAATTGATCTTAATGCATCAGCTGCGTTTAATTTAAATAGTATTTAAATATTTAAATTAAATTATTAAATTAATTTAAATGCATTTAAATGCATTGCATGCATGCATTTAAATTAATTTATTATTTAAATATTATTTTAAATATTATTAAATATTAATATTATTAAATAGAATATTTAAATCGGATGCTAGTAGCATTTTATTACAGATCAGGACACAGGGACCCTCAATGTAAAAATAAAATACAAAAACTTAATAAAAATGGAGGCCATCTTGATGACGTCACTTGAACATGTGCCCCCAAGGGAATTCTGGGTATTTTTGGTGTGTGAAGTAGTCAGGGCCCACACTTTATAAAAATATCAAAATTAGCTGGTAGGAAGCTAGTTGCCACTTCACCCTCATTTTCATGCTCAATCTGCAGCCCTGTAGGGGAAAAAACATGTTGAGGTGAAAATCAAATGTTGCTGAACCCACTGCTGGATTGAAATCTTTTGGGTTTTTTTAAAACAAAGAAAAGCCTTTAAGCAAAGTAAGAAGAGAAGTGTGCAATCATGCACATTGCTCCGATAGAAGGCAGTCGTCATCACTGTCGTTTGTATGCAGCACCTGGTTGTGGGTTCGCCTCGGCTCTCAATGGGGTGCAGCACTGCCCTCGGTAGGTAATGGCAGGAATTTGGCCAGAATGCCGACCTGTAGCTCGCTTACTCTTCGCAAAGGACACCGCGGGATCTTTCACATCCATCAACTAATGCCAGCAGATGGGACACCCAGTTTAAAGTCCATCCGAGGGACGTCACACACACATTGATGAATCGCCCCGCCTGTGAAACACCAGGATGACCGTTTAGAGCTGGGTCGGGATTCGAACCCAGACACGACAGCCCAGTGGCGAGTGTGCATACCTCGACACTTTCCTGCCATTAATTCTCAAGATGGGGTAGGCCTGAAGTAAACCAGACCTGGAATCTATAACCACTCAAAACGGCAAACATGATGAGAACCGGAGCAATAAAAGCAGCTCATGGGATATGGACAGAAGGAAAACGTAGAATTAAAAAATGTGCAATTCACGGGTGAACATTCAATTGTTTTCCCACGTGTCCAAGCCAGTAATACGGAAAGAGCGGTTTTTGTAGCCCAAAAGATCATTTTTGCGAAACACTTTTGTGGCTTGAAAGAGTGGCTCCAAAACTGGTGGCAAGGGCGTCTCGCCAGCAAGCGAGAGCAGCGAGGTGTGGTAACTCCACTGCCGCTCTTCCATTACATGGAAATGCCTGTCGGGTACCCCACTTGCACGCTTCTCCTCGATCTCTTCAATGGTCTCGGCCTCCATCTCCTTGCGACTAGGCAGCCGCACACGGTTAGCAAACACCGCAAGTGCGAACCGCACCTGCACATCAAAATGTGGGAAGGGGCAGATCTTCTGGCAAATTCCGATGAAGATGAGTGATGGAAATGTCATGTGCACGAGATGCTTGTACAACGGAGACACACGTCCATTATGCACACGAAGCTCCACGTCGGTTGACAAGAATGGAAATCTGTATTCGTAACCTGTGCAGAATATCACTGCGTCGGCAGGCACGGAACTCTCGTCTTCAAAGATAACGGTTTTCTCTGTCATGCGCTTCAAAACCCGTGCCTCGTGTACATTGCTGGGTAGTGGAGAGGCAATAGGCAAACCATGGTGGCTCAATGTGACTAAACGTGCAGTCTCGGCAAGCTCCAATGAGATGTCTTGGCCCGAATTACTAGCACCGAGGAGCACAACGCTCTGCCCCGCGAAGGGTTCTGGCCTGCGGTAATTGTGGCTGTGCAGGACCCGCCCTTGGAAAATGTCGACTCCTGTAATGTGAGGCACAGATGGCTGGAAGTAGTGCCTTTTGGGAAGACAAAAATAAAATAAACATGTGAAGGTTAAATTGGGAAGATGAACATTTGGAGAAAAATAAAAAGCAAGAGTTGCCACGAGATTGAAAATCATTCCAAACAGGAAACTTGCTGTTTTTAAGGAGTCACAAAGGACACAAACAACAGGCACGAAGAACTAATGTAATGTAATGTAATAAGGTGGTGGAAAAGATGCTGCATCAATGGTGGTAAAGAATTTTTTTCTCTCCACCTTTAAAATCAGTATTTTATTTCAATTGAATGATATACTTGAACACTGTCAAACACGCCTTCTTGGCAAAACCCTCCAGTTTTGAGGGTTCAAAACCCTCCAGTTTAGCAGTACTTGGACAAAATACAATACTATGGCATTTTATGTCATCACGACCAATCAAATTTGGGGCTCGCATAACCTTCTGATGTCCTTTTTCACAAAACTGCACCGAGCAAGGTATTTTATGAACTCTCTAGTTACCTCCACCACAGAAGGTGGATGGAGGTTATGTTTTTACTCCTGTCTGCTTGTTTGTCTGTCTGTTTGTGAACAGATTATCTCAAAAAGTTGTGGAAGGATTCGGATGAAAGCTGGTGGAGAGGTTGGGTATGTGACGCCGACAAAATTATTAAATTTTGGTTAAGATTCAAATCTGATCCGGATCAGAGAATTTTAAACTGATTCTACACCATTGAGAGAAAGGGCCAAAAACGATATATAGCACGATATTTCAAAACATTGTGGACGGATTGGGACAAAACTTGGTGGATGAGTTGGGTAAGTGACAAGAACAAGCCAATTAGATTTTGGTACGTGTCGGATCCAGATCTGACCCATCATTGGGATACAAAATGAAACTGTTCAGACTGGTGGAGGTATGCTCTCTGCTGAGTGCCGTTTTAGTCCATTATGAAATTATTTTTAAACATAGGGGTTTTTGCACATCAATGGGCGTCATAGATGTTCGAATGTGCTCGATACAAGTTGGATATTATTTCAAAGAAATTCCTTCTACAGAGTGGCCACAAAGTCCCGATGCATAATCGTGTGACCTCTATTACTAATAACTTGCGAAATTGAAGATTTTTCAAGTGTATTGGTCGGTTGCGTTTGTTATTCTGTTTGTCTGTCTGTCTGTTTGTTTGTCACTCGCCCACAGGTCACAATTCTAAACCGATCGTCATGAAACTTCATCAAGTTGTATAGGTCGTCACAATTGAGAAGCCTATTGATTTTGAGGTCAAAGGTCAAATATCTAAAATCACCATTTTTCATCCGATTGACTTGAAAATTGAACAGCATTTATATATGGAGTCACTAAATAGGAAAACCAGCTATTCTTGAGGACAAAATGTGAAAGGTCAACTCAAGGTCAAAATTCCAAAATCATCAAGTTTCATCTGAAAAATCATCAATTTTAATCCGATTGACTTGAATATTTAACAGCATTTGCATATTGAGTCACTGAATAGGGAAACTAACTATTTTTGAGGTCAAAAGGTGAAAGATAAACTCAAGGTGAAACTTCTAAAATCATCAATTTTCATCTGAAAAATCGTCACTTTTCATCCTATTAACCCAAGCTTTGATCAAGATCGTCAATTTTAATCTTGATGAAATGGACAATTTGATTGATCAATGGCAACCTTTTTGGGGGGAGGTGGGGTGGATTTTGCAAGTATCGTGCTCTGCATGACGTCTTCTTTTTGTTCTATTTGTTTTCCAGGTACGGCTTCAGCATGACAGACACCAGTGAGTACACGATAGAAGAGAGACTTATTACTTGTGTTTGGGTTCATGACCGCGTGCGAGAAGGAGCAAGTTTTGAAGACATAAGGACAAGATTTTCGCAGAGGTTCAATAAGCCAGCTCCTACGCGCAACACGATGCGTGCAAGGGAGAAGAAGGCTTTTTCAACACGGAGTGTCCTTGATTTGACTTGATTTAGAGCAAGGCTATTCTTCAGCGATTTCCTACCATTAAATCAAGACGAAGCGTATTTTTTTCAGATGAGTGTGCTATTTACCTCAACAATCGATCCAGGAATGTTTATTTTTGGTGCAAAGAAAATCCTCATTTTTATGAGGAAATTGAACAGCATCCTCTTCATGTCATGATGCGGGCAGCAATTTCAGAAGATCACTTCATAGGGCCGTATTTTTTTGATACAAGTGTCAATCACATTGCTTATTTGAACATTCTTCAGACGTGGTTTGTTCCACAACTGTGTGAGAGAGAGGTCTCGAGGCAACAGCTATCCTGCAACAAGATGGTGCACCAGCACATTATGCTCTCACAGTTAGAGAATATATCAATGACAAATTCAGTGGACGATGGAATGGACGTGGATTTGAGATAGCAAGGCCTCTTCAAAGTCCGGACTTAACAACATGTGACAACTCGCTTTGGGGCATTGGAAAGAGGAAACTTCTCATCTCCACCTAACAACAGTTGAAGACCTCAAAACAGTTGTCAGGGGCTGCTTTTATGACCTCCAATCCTCAACATGGAAGACGATTTCCAGAAGAACATGGAGAAAAAATCAAATTTGTGCAGAGAATGGAGGGGAGCATACAAATAAATTCTAACTAAATTATAATTGCGTGCATAGGGACTTTGTGGTCACTCTGTAAATGTAGTTTTCTTTGGAATTTGTGACCAGTGTTTGTTTACCCATGTCATCACCTCAATGACAATGCCACAATGCCACAGTAAGTGGCAAAAGTATCCGTGTTGTTCAAACTCGACTTGCATTGTGTGCATTGGAAAAGTGCCCAAAAGGAAAGCCAATGATTAATGTAGGCCAGCTATCAAACTTTTTCACCAGATGAATGCTACCTTGCTACAGCTGCCTTCTTATTGGTTGTATTGCCTTCTTATTGCTTCTTACTGGACATGGAAAATCTCTTCTTCGTCCGACTCACATTCAGCTTACATATCTGCCAGAAATCATTGCAAGCATGTTATTTGTGAGGCAAGGCATTCCTTTATCTATATATATATATAAAGCGAGTTGTCTGTGTGTCCAGTTTTTGTGTCCGCGTTTTATTCAGAGATGGCTGATCTTCATCAAACTTTCAGAGGTTCATCAGTGAGTGCCTGGGAGTGTTTTAGGCAGAATTTTTTTTTTTTGAAAAAAAAAAAGTTCGTTTTCTTGGAGTTAAAAATATTTTAAAATTTTTTTTAATTAAAAAAAATAATCACTCGATAGTGCCGAAGCCTTTTAAAATTAAAGACAGTTATATACAAGTACACATTCGCATAAATAAATACAAAACAATTACCAGACATTTGAATACAAATATATGAATTATGCTATACAAATATATGCTATATGCTATAATATGCTATGCTATATGCTATAATGCTATAATGCTATAATATATATGCTATAATATGCTATAATATATATGCTATAATATAATATGCTATAAATAAATATACGCTATACAAAATAAATGAATTATTATTATTATTATAAATAAATCAAACAATTCCGGAAGTGTATGAATTTGGTAGTACGGCTTCTTCTTCTTCTTCCTGATCGGCATTACACAACTCAGAAACGTGAGCCACATTCACTCAGAAACGTGAGCCACTCCCCTTCCTCTCCTGCCTCCCCCCTCTCCTCCCCTTCCCCCTCTCCTCCTTCTCCCCTTCCCCCTCCCCCCATTCCCCCCTCTCCACCCTCCCTCCTCCCCCACCCATCCCCCCCTCTTCTCCCCTCCCCTCCCCCTCCCCTGCCCGGCAACACCGGGTACTTCTGCTAGTCCAAAATAAATGTGACAACCTCTCATCTTCTTCCACTAATATATCTTTCTGGTCCTTGGCTAAAAGTGTCACCAACAAATTCTGTCGCTCTACCTTTCCTTTGCTGTTCCTTTCCGATGATACTATAGCTGTCTCTCCAACTGATAAAGCAACTCTTTTTGATTTTCTTTTTTCCTCTAATTACACAATGGATGACTCTAACATTCCATCGCCCTCTGATGCACCCCTTACCAATCCTGTGCCCCTCCCTATAATCTCTTTTCATGCAGTCAAAAAAGTACTCCTCTCTCTGGACATAAGCAAGGCGTACAGACAAGATGGCATTCCTCCTCATGTCTTGAAGGAGTGTGCTTCAGAACTTGCTCCCATGCTTGCTTATTTGCTTTTCTGAGAGACATTGGGGAATCCTTTGTTGTAGGCCTTGATATCTCAAAAGCCTTTGACAGAGTTTGGCATCGGGGTCTGATATCCAAACTTCCCTTTTTCGGCTTTCCTTCTTCACTCTGCTCTCTCATATCAAGCTTTCTCTCCGACCACTCTCTCTCCGTAATTGTTGATGGTTCAACATCTCCTTCCTTCCCCATCAACAGCGGTGTCCCTCAGGGTTCTGTCCTGTCTCCAACAAGCTTCCTTATTTTCATCAATGATCTTTCTTCGACAAATAACCAAATGCACTCGTATGCTGATGACTCCACATTACATTCCTCCATGCTTTCCCCATCTGCTCCATCTTCCTTCACTCGATCTACATCTCGTTTCATCAAAGCCACATCTTTAAATTCGGATTTGGACAAGATTTCCCAGTGGGGCAAATGTAATCAGGTCAAGTTTAATGTTTCTAAAACTCAATTTCTTCCCATCTCTCTCTCTAAAACTCTACTCAACTCTCCAATCTCCTTTGAAAGCTCCACAATTACACCATTTGATACAATAAACCTACTAGGTATTAACCCAACATCAAATTTATCCTGGAATCCACACATTACACAAATAGCCAAGTCTGCCTCGAAGAAACTAGGAGTCCTGTTCAGATGTTGAAGATTATTCTCCTCTCAACAGTTGCTTCAACTATATAAAGGATTGATTCGTCCTTGTATGAAATACTGCTCTCATGTCTGGGGCGATTCTAGCTCCACATCCTTAATGGACAGAATTGAATCCAAAGTAATCCGACTTATCAACTCTCCCAATTTGACCTCAAAACCCGACCCGCTCGAATTACGCCGCAAAGTGGGCTCTCTTTCTCTTTTCTACAGATATTACTTCGGTTCCTGCTCCCAAGAAAGAACTTTCTGCTTGTATACCTCCACCATTAGCGAAACACTCGACAAGCCACAACATCGCAAGAATATCGTGTGGCCATTGGCAACTCAAGGGTGGGCCGTTATGATGTTTGTTTCTTCCCCTCCACTGCCAAACTCTAGAACTTGTTACTTTCCCATGTTTTTCCAAACACTTACGACCTTCCCCTTTTCAAAAAGCAGATTTTTTACTTCCTCAAAAACTCTTGGACTATTCTCTCTTCCTTCACTTTTCTAACAATGCAGCTCTTTTATTTAAGGCCTAGCCTCGAGGAGGACTATATAGTCCGTGACTGGAGCCATCAACATAAAAAAAAATAAAAAAAAATACAGCAACTGCGATCAAAAGCATGGATGCCATTTAGTCACTCATTGGCCGACCGTGCACCAGGCTTCAGCCAAATGATATTAAACAATATCAGTTGCATTAGCAATTGCATGTTGATAAATAGCAGAAATGTCCACAGTGGCAAACACCATTTTTTTTGGTTAAATGAGAAGATTATCCCATCACAGCGCAAACTTACCCATTGCAAACGATGACAGCATCAAATTTCTCTGTCGTCCGATCTTGTTTCCTCAGGTCCAAAGTCGTGACCTCCCATGTCACACCACTACCTGTTTTTTCCTTCATAGCAGGCTTCACCAATTCGACAAATGTCTCAAACTGCAACAAATAGCAACTGACAAAATGATCGGCACAAAACAATCAGAACTCTGTTTGTTATGAAAACATATTGTTGCGGTTTTGTAATAAAGGTTAATTTCCCCTCTTAGTTAGTTACACTACAACATGTAGCCTCGCTTAAGTTCAGTTATTTCTTCGTAAATGTAAGCGTAGTCCTTTCCTGTGTTAGTTTTGCGTTGAGTAGGCCAGTGAAAATTAGGTGTCCTTATGGCGCTTTGGTTTGATATTGGCGCTGAAATACCACGCAGCAGGCCTGAACAAGTCGACTGAGGCCGAAGGAAGGCGGAGGAGGAGCCATCGGTAAGCGTGAGCCGCCAATCAGGGCTCGAGGGGAGTGACCTACCACTGCGGCAAGAGGCGGGGTTTGGAACATTCGAGTCGGACTGGGGCGGGGCCATATACCCCTGCTTCGAGCCCCCCCGCCACACCCCCCCCCCCCCCCCCCGCTTCAGATGAGTTCCGATTTGTCAGATGAGTGGAGGAGACGCCGATGAGTACAGACGAGTTGGGAACGCGCGCCAGTATTGAGTCATATCGTATGAACTGAATTACCTCGTTGTATACGAACTTTGCCCTGCTTCCCGCGCTCTGCGCAGTATTAATCGCGCGCTGTAAAAGACGACCCGCGCCAGGCCACAGACGCGCGATTTCTCTCCTGCCTGCCTTTGCCTGAATACGCGCCGTGAGGATTTTCTCCTGCCTGCCTTCGCCGGGATACGTGCCGTGACCGCCAGAGGGCCACGCCGGGTGAGCTGTTCCTGGAGCGACCGAAGCAGATGCGCGTGGCACGCGAACATCCTTCCTCCATCTCCCCGTGTGTGTAAGTGGGCCCATTGTCTGGGTATAAGTATAAGACTGACTAAGTTCTGCCCTGGGTCCCTTTCCTTCTACCAATTCCTGTACATAGTGTAAATAAATCTGTTCTTTCTTCCGATTCAACCGTCCTGTCTTTTCCATCATTGGCCGAGCACGGTACGAATAAGAATCGCTCTAATCAGGTTATAATAGAAAGATAACAGCACGAGTCATGTGGTATGGATTCCGCTCGGGCATACTCAATTACGCGTGGTTCGTGCGAGACTCGATCCCCGCTTCCGCTGCGGCGTGGGTACAAAAGGTACGTGTGAATTTGTCCCGAAACCCTTTTCCACGTTTGCCCGGGAGTGGCGACTCGGTCTCACGGTTTCGAAGTCCCAGAGGGAAAAAGGGGCTTAATCTCCCCTTTGTAACGGGAACGGGCTTCGAAGATCCACAACAATATTGAATGAAAGGTTGGCGTTCCCCTGGTTAGAAATGTCACATGTGAGCACTTCTGCCACAGGAAAGGGCAGCTTGCCAATTAAGGGAGCTTTGCAGTTGTCAGTCTCATCTTCACTCACCAAATCCTGATGAAACTGGCAAGCAGGAATAAGCAATGCTGTGAACCATGGGAATATTGTTTTGCAATATTGAAACTGATACTGGCTAGACAAATTAAGCGTTGTTGTGGAAGATACAATGGGATCTCAACATCTGCAAATTAAGTTCTGAAAACGTCCACTCTGAAAATGGCATATTACCCGATGCAATATACCAAATATGAAAGCACACCTTGCCGTTTTGGAAAACTCTAAATATGGAATTGTGATGCAAATTTCTCCATTAAATAATTTTGGATCTGGAGCTGAAGCTTTCCAATATCAATATGTAAGGCTACTGGATTCATTTTGGATTCAGGCAGATTAGATTCCACAGTAGAATCAAAGTGTAAGCAAAGGATGACAATGGGAAAGTCACCTCCCATGGGCAAGTTCATCTTCGTGCCCCCGTGAAACCCAGAAAAGCCGATTGCTGCTGTGTGCGTGTTTCATTGGTTGTTATCTCCATTTGTGGGTTTCAGGAGGTGGAATGGAGTCCTCCCATGATCAAAAGTATCTACCTCCTCTTCGGTAAGGGATCACGGTTCATGGACCAAGAAGCTGTTCAACTTTTTCAGAGTTTGGTTCCAAGGGCTCTTTTCAGGATCGTCACCGAATCACGGATTGTCTCCAGTTGTAGTTCATTTGTGGTGATATTCCTGGGGATGGTTTTTAAAATCTCAGTGAGGTTCTTCTTCATCATTCCTGTTGCTCCATTTATCACTGGTACAATTTCGATGCAATTCAGCCTCCAAGATGTCTTGACCTCATTTTTGAGGTCCTGGTATTTGGTCAGTTTCTTGATTTCTGTGTTGTTTAGGCCAAAGTTGCTGGGTACTGATATCTCAATTATCAATGCTGTCTTTTCCTTTATGTTCCTGAGTACAATGTATGGATGCAATGCTTTGTTTTCTATGTTCACGCACAATGAAATCATCAGGTCGTACTTGAGCATGACATCCTCATGGTCAATGATTGCCCTTGGTTTGTATTTCCATGACTTTTCTGTTACTGGGATGTTTAAATTTCTGCAGATATGTCAATGAATCACTTTGCATACTTTGTTGTGCTGTTGTTTGTAAAGTTGTCCTGATAGTTTTTTGCATCCCGAGAGCAGGTGACTAGTACTTTCTGTTTCTGTCTTGCAGAATATACACTTGTCCGTCTGGCTCAGTCCCGCCATCTTTTCAAATCCATTGGTGTATTCTCCTTGATCTTGGGCATTTATTATGATTCGTTCTCCATCCCAGTTGAGGTGACCTCTTCTTAGCCATTCTAATGAGGCTTCTTTGTCTATCCCCACTCTGTCCAATTCTTTTTTTGTATTTTCCTGTTCTTTTGTAATTCTCCCAGTTGTTGGTGTATATTTCTTGATATTTCTTTTTAGAGATTTATTTGGTCTTTTTTGTTATTTTTGGGCCTGTATTTGTTGCTATTTCATTTTCCTGTGCTGCATCTTCTATTCGCACCTGTTTTTGGAAATTATTTGCAAGGTGAGTTAGGGATACCTTTTCAGGTTTGTTGTGTTCATGTTTGTTTACATATTGCATCCGATAGTCTGTTGAGCATTTCATGTACTCAGCTAGTCCTACACTCGTCGCTCTGTGCACCTGGTTGAGTTCCATCAGGCCGCTCCCTTCCTCTCGTCTCGGCAGGTACATTCTCGGGATGCACTGGTTTTTGTAAAACATTTTGTGGATGGTAAGGAGTTTTCTTGTTTTGATGTCCAACTTGTTGATTTATGATTGGGGCCAGTTTATTATTTCGCAGCTATGTTGGAACACTGGTACTGTGAGCTGGTTTATGGCTTTGATTTTGTTTCTTGGGGAGAGGTAGGTTTTCAGGATCAGCATCGTTCAACGTAGATCTTCTTTGCTGATTGTTTTGCATATTTGTTTGTGACATTTGGTGGCCCGATTCTACTCCATGGTATTTGTATGATGCTTCGTTTTCGAACTGCTGTATTGTTGTTTCTTCCTTGCTTGAGGTTCAGCATTTAAAAGGATAGAGATGGACAAACAACCATAAGTTGGTAATAATAGCGTAGGGCTGGATGGTCCTAATAGCCTCCTCCTACGTTGAAGTTCATTGTAGGGGAACTCGTATTTATTTATTCTTTGGTGAAAGTTGGGTGGTAATAAGCATGAGGAAGTTGGAAGGAGAGGAAAAATTCCCATTTTTAGTATGGAATTATGTAGAGGGCATATTATGCCAGATGAAATACCTTGATTTGTGGCCGTATGTTATAATGATCAGCATATGCATCCAGGTATGCCAGCACATCAGTGTGCAGTACAAAAGAGGGTAGTTGAGGGTTAAAAGGGAATCCAGGGAAGGCCATGACTTCCTTTGGCAAGTTGGTCCTGAAAAACATTTTAAAAATAACAAAAACATTCATTTCCCAATAGCATATCAATGGGCTCTGTTAACTTGAGAAGATATGCGTGATAAGGAAGTAAGGGATATGACGGTGAAGGACCAAAACTTTATATCGCACTCTATAAAATGAAGGCCGTTTGCATTTTCTTTTGATATTAGATTATTGCTAATATTAGATACCTATGCTCTAATATTAGATATTAGATATTAGAGCTCTGGTGTTGGGCTGGCGGCTCGGGTGCCGGCTTAGGATCCTAGGATCCTGGGTTTGAATCCCGGTCGCTCGCTGAATTAACGCCAGGGGGGTTGACCCAGCCTGTCATCCTTCCGAGGTCGGCTAATTGAGTACCAGTTCACTGGTAATTCCCTGTTTGTCGTTAAAGGCGGCAAAAAGGGTTGGCGTCAGGAAGGGCATTCGGCCGTAAAACATTGCTTCAAAAAGGGGACCAAAAAACAACAACTACCACGGTCCCCGAAAAGGCCAACCCCCGCTCTGCGGGGAAAAATGGCCTCTAAACGGTGGTTTATTAGATTATTGCTAAGCTTTCCATTAACCCTACTGCTGCAGGCTTGAACCAAGCCTGGATTTGGAGATTTTCACAAGGAAGGAGTTGCTGGTAAAAATTCCGCTCGGGATATCTCAAAACGTTGTGGACGGATAATGCCAAATCTTGGTGGATGAGTTTGTTCGGTGACAAGAACAAGTCAATTAGATTTTGGTTTAGGTCCGAATCCAGATCCGACCTATCAGTGGGATACAAAACATAAACTGTTCAGCCTGGCGGAGGCTTTGAGG
This sequence comes from Myxine glutinosa, assembly GCF_964187855.1. Classification (NCBI taxonomy): domain Eukaryota; kingdom Metazoa; phylum Chordata; class Myxini; order Myxiniformes; family Myxinidae; genus Myxine; species Myxine glutinosa. The sequence continues at coordinate 74,431,904 of NC_136269.1, read as the reverse complement.
AGTAATACTACATATCATTTTGTTTGCTCGTTCCATGTCCTGCTAAAGCAGTGCTTCCCAAAGTTTTTTGTCCATGACCCAAAATTTGAAATCGCATTCACCTCACCACTCAAAGTGTTTTCACAAGGAAGGTTCCTTCCTTTCACAAGGAAGGAGCTTACCTTGCTGGTAAAAATTGGGAGACAATTTGCGATTTTTCACCTGTACATCGAGAATAGTGCAAATGGTTTAACCACCGATTCCTGATGGAGGGAGTGGGGGTTGATACTTGCTTTCACTCCCGGAGGGAACGGATGTTACTACTACTAAAAGAAGGCATGCCCTTCCATCCGTCCATCACATGAAGAAGAATCAGGACCTCAAGCTTTAATATAGCGGTTCCTGCTGGTATAGAATAATAAGAATGGTGTCGTTGGCGAGGTAATAATCCATTTCCTTGGTTGGAAAGCTCTGTTACAATCGATTTTCTTGGAACAACAATTAATGTCCGATTAATCATAAGAATGCTTGTTTTAAAAGCCTGTTTCCAGTGTTGAAGAGGAAGAAGCAGAATGAGAGCTTAATGCAGTGGCTCCAGTGGTATCATTTATTATTCTGACAGGAGGAACCCTTAAGAACAGGGGTTCCCAAACCCAGGGTTGCGACCCAAACTTGAAACCCCCTCCTCCCTAAAACTCCCGGATGTTGAGGGGCGTTTCACGTCGAAAGCATTTTCTCCGATAATTTTTATCGTAGGTACCAGTACCAACTACCAGGTAGGTACCAGTACAGTTTGAGTGGTGAGGTGAATGTGATTTCAAATTTTGTGTCATGGACAAAAAACTTTGGTTAGCACTGCTTTAGCAGGACATGGAACAAGCAAACAAAATTATATGTAGTACTAGCAGAAGTACCCGGCATTGCCGGGCGGGGGAGGGGAGGGGAGGGGAACGGGGGGGAGAGCGAGCTCCTTGGTAAAGCGAGCGATTTTTTTTTTCATAGCGTCATAGCGTCATATCGTTCATAGCGTCATAGCGTCATATCGTTCATAGCGTCATAGCGTTTCATAGCGTCATAGCGATTTTTTTTTTCATAGCGTCATAGCGTTCATAGCGTCATAGCGATATTTTTTTTTCATAGCGTCATATCGTTTCATAGCGTCATATCGTTCATAGCGTTTCATAGCGTCATGGCGATTTTTTTTTTCATAGCGTCATAGCGTCATAGCGTGCATAGCGTCATATCGTTCATTGCGTTCATAGCGTCATAGCGTCAGCACGTGATCGCTCTGAGCGAATCAGCGCCCACCTGCTCTGATTCCGTTGATTCCGTGCGCTGAGGTAAATATGAATAAAAAATATGGATCGTCAAATATTTTGAGTTCGGCCATGTTCGTCCCAGGCTCAATGGCCATGTCTATGCCAAATATCAAGCACGTAAGCCTCTCCGTTTAGGAGTCTATCGGTAACATTACACACACACACACACACACACACACACACACACACACACACACACACACACACACACACACACACACACACACACACACACACACACACACACACACACAAACTGTGTTTTATATATATAGATTACTCCTCAAAGCCTCCGCCAGGCTGAACAGTTTACGTTTTGTATCGTTTTTGGCCATATCTCTCAAAGGTGAAGAATCACTTCAAAAATTCTACTAGCCGGATCCGGATCCAGATCTTCACCAAAATCTAATCATTTCATTCTTGTCACACACACACTCAACCTCTCCACCAAGTTTCCTCCAAATCCATTCATAACTTTTTGAAATATGCAAAATATCGGTTTTAGACTTTCGTCCTATCTCTAAATGCAGTTTTCTGAGTTTGGGACATGTAATGTAGGGACAATGACAGGGAGATCAGGAGAAGTGGTGGAAGTATTGGTCAGAAGAAGAGTGGACATATGTTGTGTGCAAGAGACGAGATGGAAGGGAAGTGGTGTGAGAATGGTGAAGGGTAGGCAGGGACAGAAATACAAGTTTGTGTGGCAAGGGTGCCTGGAGGGCGTGAATGGTGTTGGTGTCCTGTTTTCTGAGGAGTTTGTAGACAGTGTGGTGAGTGTGACAAGAGTGAGTGATAGGTTGATGATGGTGAAAATGATGATTGGAAAGCTCTTGGTGAACGTCATCTCGGGATATGCTCCGCAGGTTGGTCGGAGCGATGAAGAGAAGGACAAGTTCTGGTGTGCGATAGAGAAGCTGATGGAAAACGTGAAAGATGAGGAAGTTGTTGTGGTAGGAGGAGACCTAAATGGACATGTGGGAAGGAGTATGGATGGTTTTGACGGAGTTCATGGGGGTTACGGATATGGTGTGAGAAATGGAGAAGGTGAAAGGATTTTGGAGTTTGCTGATGGAGCTTATTTGTTGATTTGTAATACTCAGTTCCAGAAAGAGGATAATAAGCTTGTTACATACACGTCAGGTGGGTCGACGACAACCGTTGACTACCTGATGGTGCGTAGGCGAGATAGGGGGCACCTCCGAGACACAAAGGTGATCCCGGGGGAGGAGGCTGTTTCACAGCACCACTTGGTTGTCTGCGACGTCAGGGTGAAAGGTGCGAGGAGAGCTCGGCGGGTGAAGTACCAACCGAGAATGAAGGTGTGGAGGTTGAAAGAGGTGACAGTAAGGGAGGCATTAAAAGAGAGGCTGAGTAGGGTCGAGGATGATGTGGTTGAGCTTGAAAGTGGTTGGATGTCAATGAAAGCTAGTCTGTTGGGAGCCGTTGGTGAGGTATGTGGATGGACAAAAGGACCACCGAGGCACTCGGAAACATGGTGGTGGGATGATGAAGTTGGAAAGAGGATTGACGAGAAGAGGAAGAAGTTCAAGGAGTGGCAGAAGGCGAAGGGTACGGGAGCAGAAACAGCAGAGCATGAAAGTTATAAGGCAGCCAGGAAGGCTGCAAAGAAAGAGGTAGCAAAGGCGCAGGAGGCATGGAGGAAAATGTTCGGAGAACGCTTGGATTCGGAAGAGGGTCAGAAAGCAGTATTCAGGATTGCAAAGCAGATAGCGAAAGAGAGGTGTGATGTGATGGGGGTGAGCTGCTTGAAGGATGAAGTGGGACAAATCGTTGTCGACCCAGATGGAATTAAAGGAAGATGGAAAAGATATATGGAAATGCTGTTGAATACAGAGAATGAATGGGATGGCAACATAGAGAGTAACCCAGTTTTAGGACTGGCAGAGAAGATAACTGAGAAGGAAGTTGAGGAAGCGATAAAAGCAATGAAGGGTAGAAAAGCGGGAGGGCCGACGGGAGTTGTGGGAGATATGTTGAAGGCAGCAGGAAGTTGGGGTGTGAAGAGAATGACAGAGATCTGTAATCTGGTGGTGAAAGAAGGCCGCATTCCAGTGGATTGGGAACTGAGTACCCTCGTCCCTCTATACAAGGGGAAAGGTGACCCTCTGGAGTGTGGCTCGTACCGAGCGATAAAGTTATTGGAGCATGGAATGAAGGTATTGGAAAGGGTGTTGGAGAGGAGGATAAGGAAGAAAGTGAAGATCGACGAAATGCAGTTTGGATTTATGCCAGGAAGAGGAACGCAGACGCACTTTTCATTGTGAGGCAGTTGCAGGAGAAGTACATGGAGAAGAGGAAGAAGTTGTTTCTTGGGTTTGTTGATCTGGAGAAAGCATTCGATCGGGTTCCACGCAAAGTATTGACATGGGCATTGAGGAAGTTAGGAGTGGAGGAATGGTTGATCAGAGTAGTGATGGCAATGTACAAAAGAGCGCGCACAGCTGTAAGGACAAAGGACGGGAACAGTGGTGAGTTTGAGGTGAAGGTGGGAGTGCATCAGGGGTCGGTACTAAGTCCACTACTATTTGTAGCTGTGATGGAGGTGCTGGCTCAGAACGTAAAGGAGGGTTTACCGTGGGAGTTGTTGTATGCAGATGATCTGGTGTTGATTGCGGAAAGTATGGATAGACTGAAGGAAAAGATGAACACGTGGAAGGAATGTATGGAGACAAAAGGTCTGAAGGTGAATATCGGAAAGACGAAGGTGATGGCAAGTGGTAAAGCATGTGGTGAGGTGGAAAGAACTGGGAAGTGGCCCTGTGCTGTGTGTAGGAAGGGTGTCGGAGTGAACTCCATTCAGTGTACAATGTGCGCTGAGTGGGTTCATCAAAAATGTAGTGGTCTGAGAGGGTCATTAACCAGTGTGGCAGCTACATTCAAATGTAAGGTGTGCACAGAGGGAGCTGCAGATGGAGGAAATGTTGAGTTGGATCTTGGAGACGGCGTGAAGCTGGAAGGTGTGAAAACATTTTGCTACCTCGGAGACATGCTGAATGGAGAAGGTGGATCGGACTCGGCAACGGTTGCTCGAGTGAGATGTGCATGGATGAAGTTTCGGGAATTGAGTGGCGTGCTGATGATGAGGGGAGTGTCGTTGAAGCTGAAGGGAAAGGTGTATGCTGCATGTGTGAGAAGTGTTATGATTTATGGGAGCGAGACATGGGTAATGAACGTAGAGCAGCAACGAAGGTTGGAAAGGGTGGAAATGCGAATGGTTCGACGGATGTGCGGAGTATCGTTGAGAGAGAGGAAGACAAATGATGAATTGCGAAAGATGATGGGAATAGAGCCTGTGATTGATGCTGTGAAGAGGAACAGGTTGAGATGGTTTGGTCATGTGTTGAGGAAGGATGAAAGTGACCGGTTGAGAAGAGTGATGGAAATGAATGTAGAAGGAAGTAGAAGACGGGGAAGACCGAGAAAGACTTGGCTAAAGATGGTGGAAGAAGAAATGCGGGCAAGGGGGTTAACAAGGAGAGATGCAGAAAATAGGGCAAAATGGAGAAGATTGTCATGGGGACCGCAAGGCTAACCCCCGCTCTAGCAGGGAAAATGGCCTTTAAAATGCATGTTGTTGGTGTTGTCCTATCTCTAAATGATGAAGAACTTTTAAAATTATTATTTGATCCGGATTCAGATTTTCACCAAAATTGAACCAGTTCGTCCTTGTCACACACTCAACCTGTCCACCAAATTTCACCCGAATCCGTTGATACCTTTTGAGATATCATGTTCACAGACAAACAGACAGACAGGGGTGAAAATATAACGTCCATCCCACCTTCGGTGGCAGAGGTAAAGAAGGAAACGCAGTTAACCTCGAAGTTTGTAAAATTTAGTGGTAGGTTGGTGAATGGTAACACTTAATCATTGATAACTAACTGTCGAAAGTCACCGATAAACAAACTTGCGGAATGGAGGAGATGGAATTTTGAAAATGCGACATTACTCGATCTGCACGGATTTATGTGGAGGCGGTCGGGAGTGTTAAAAAGGTTCCAAATAAAGTTATAGTACGTATTTTGTGTACGGGCTCACCGCATGTTCTGGTACATGCTCGAAAACACGGGCAGGCCATGGTCTCCGATACCCGTTCGCTCCGAGTACACCCAGGTTCCGCCCACATCTTGGGCGAGCTCGTACACACAAGGCGGACGGAACGTCTCTGGACGGGCGAGGATATGCCGGGCGGTGCAGAGACCCGCGGCCCCAGCCCCGATCACCGCGACTCTCAGTCTCATGTCGGTTGTCGGCTCTTGATGGAACTTGGAAGTTTGTTGAGGGGGGCGGGGCGGGGGGCGGGGGAGGAATGAGGACTCGGGATCGACGGGTGTGACTGGGGGTGTTGCGTTAGCTAGCGGCTCGCTATCGCTTGCAAAGCGGCTTACTTGATTCAAAGCGCTCCAGCAAGCACTCCAACGGAACGGAGCGCTCGAAACCGATTAACAACATGGCGGTCTCTATGTAAACAATGCTAGAATACGAGGAATATTTTTTTAAAAAGAGACATCTGGAGTAACAAGGAGGATTCCCCTGTCAAGCTTATTCATGGACCCTACCATTGTGCATTTCGGGGAGGGGGGGGTGGGGGTTCGCATATTTTGAGAATCTCGAGAATTTGAGTGAAAAATAGAGCAACAATTAAAAAAATGAAATGCACGTTTTAATCATATTATGAATAAAGTATACATAACAGGATATGCCTCTGAACATTTCATTGGTTGTATTGTTTTGAATCCGACTTTGGCGGCTATTTCTGCTGACGTACGGAAACCTCTCTTTGTCTGAGGCAATGCGAGCGGATTGCAAAGGGCTTGATACGGAACGACTGGCTTGGAAAGCGATAGCAAGCCGCTTGCTCACGGCTTGCTTTTTTTTACGGAAGTATTGGACAATTCGTGGGATGTCCTATCATAAAAAAGAAAAGTCATAATTATATGACTTGTACATGAATAAAATGTCTCAATTCACGTGACGTATGACGTCAGGACTCTGATACACATGACGTTACGGTACTTGCTCGGTCCATTGAAGGGGCGTGTTTTATAGTTTTGAATGACTTGGATTAAGATTTGAAAGTTTTTAATTGTGACGTTTTCCTTCGTGTGAATTTTTTTTTTACAGCGAATTTGGGGAAATGCCCCTGTACAGTCGAATCTCCGTCACTGTCAAACATTTTAATATGGTAGATGTATTATAAATAAATAATAAAAATGCAACTCATACTTCAAATTATAACTTTTGTAGTTGACACATTTTGTTTCGGTAAAAAGCAACGGTTTGATAGATAATTTATAATGACCTTAAATGAGATACCTTTCACAAGTTTAAACAAACAAGAATGCAATTTTGTTAACTTGACATATCGATGACGTCACAGCTTACACCACGCTTCCAAGCCAACTTCTTGGCCACGTCACGTTTTTCATTCCTGACCTTCATTTCTCTGACAGAATCTACGATGTATATGTAGTGCTCGTAGCACTCAAGTATCGTTTTATTATTTTTTTAATCGATATTATATATACGGTATACCACACGCCCAAAACCTTCAGCTACACCGCCCTAATATTGAAAACAACAATGACTCTTCATTGCATTTATATGATACTAGCTATAAACTAGCAGGAGTATCCGATGTTGTCGGGTGGGGAGGTGGGAGGGAGGAGGCACGAGAGGGAGTGGTGAGGAATCATCACCTTTTCGTTGAATATATGCTTGTGAATGTGCCGTTCATCATGTTTCTGAGTTCAGTGTTATGCTTATGCAGATCAGGAAGAAGAAGAAGCCGTATTCGTACTTCGTACACTTCCGGAATTGTTTGATTTATTTGTGTTCAAATGTCTGGTGATTGTTTTGTATTTATTTATGAGAATGTGTACTATATAACTCATTAATTTAAAAAGGCTGAGCACTATCGAGCGATTTTTTTTAAAATAAAAAAAAACGAATGTTTTTTTTTTAAAGGTTTTTTTTTGGCCTAAAACACTTCCAGGCAGTCACTGATGAACCTCTGAAAGTTTGACGACGATCCGTTCAGCCATCTCTGAGAAAAATGGCGACACACAGACAGACCAACGGCTCTCTTATAAAGTAGATCTCATAATTAGAACGAAAGGGTTAATGGGGGCATTAAATAGTTTATTGACATTTTCTTCTCTATTATAAAGGCCTAACCTTCGAAAGGTACAATTGGCCCTTGAAATTTCTTTAAATTTAAATTCCTCTTTAAATTAATTAGAATGGAGAAAATGTAAAACATCGATTTGAATGAGAGCATACTCTGTAAAGCGGTGCTCAGATTCCTCAGAGAGCGGGAAATCCTTATAGAATTGAAGGGAACCTAATGGCTCCATTGGTGCATGGTTCAAGTTTCGTTGAGTGGCCTATATAGAGCCACGCGGCTCTGAAAGCAAGTCAAGCAACATTAAACCTTCAAAAAAGAAAAGGAGAAGAAGAAATGAGAGGATGATACGAACAGCCACAAAAAGCTCAACTTTCGTACGGTTTTAATAAGCGTCGTCTGATTGGACAACACTCTCGGTCTCGTACGTCATTTCCATTTCCTTGTTACCAGAACGGCGCGCGGGTATTACATTTAAATGTTTTCGCGTTCGTTTCGATTCCTTTCCAGTTTTTGTCTTCACGATTTTAGTTGTGTCGCATTTTTAGTTGCACGTATTGTGTTGGTATTGATATCGTATAATTATGTATTGTTATTTTAAAACTAAAAGGGTGTTTAACCATACAGAGTCTTAGCCGAGATTTGATGCATGTGCTGTTGATCTGTTTCGTATCTGGTTTAAAATCAGTTGGAATTATTACACCCAGATTCCCTGTTCAGTAACCTCAGCAAGGGAGGAACCATCCAAGGTATAGTTGTACTTTTCCATACCATAGGTCTTATTTTCAGGACATTATATTTGTTGATATTAAACTTAAGATTTCGAAGCTCATGGGCCTATCACTTGTAGCCTACTAGTACTAGTTATAGTTATATGGCCCTATTACTTATATGGGCCTATTTCTTCGCCATCGCAGACAAGTCGGTGATCTCTATCTTCTACCGCTTCCTTTCTGGTCTTGCACCCTGTGCTCTTTCCGTGTTTTGCCCCCCCCCCCCGTGCTCCTTCCGTGTCCCCCCCCCCCCCTGTGCTCTTTCCGTGTTTTGCCCCCTCCCCCCCCCCCCCCCCCTCTTTGAGCTTTTGAGCAGGGTTCACACGGTCCACCATCAACCCCCCTTGTAGTGAAACTACCAAAACCTTCAATCTCATTCTACCCTCCAGGTCATCAAGACAGCTGTTCTCCACATTCTCAGATCGTGCCCAATTCAAAACCATGATCCTTTCTATCCTTGTTTACCCCAAGCCCCCCACCCCCGAGCCACTCTCCCTTCTCCTTCCAAATTTCCAGTTTCCTTCTGTATCCATCCTATGCATCCTCTCCTGCCCCCCCATTTGTCCCCACACCCACTGTTTGTCCAAGTCTGCCTCTTGGCCTTCAGCTCTGCTGTTGTCCCCACCCCCCTGCTATTCGTTTTGTCCTGTTGCACCCTGATCCTTTCGGTATACCAGTGCTAGCTCTATGTATCCAAAACAAAAACAAGCCATTTCTGAGATTAGGCTGAAAAGACATTTAGGTCACTTTGCACCGTCTCACAGTCATCTTTGCAAGATATTCCTCAGTAGATGTTCGTGTTATCAGTAAATATTTTCACAGAAGACTTGACTATACTAGGTAGGTCATTGATATATATATAGGAGGAATAACATGGGCCCAACAATCGAGCCTTGCGGTGCTCCACTTGTCACCTTCTTCCAGGTGGATGAGCCACCTCTCAACCGCAGTGTTTCCTCCTGTTATTCAGGAATTCCTTCAGCCAAGAATGAACAATCCTTTTTAAACCATTCTGCATTAGACGTGGCAATGCAATTTACATGTCTTAATTGATTTGTTGTCACAGGTCATGCAGCCTACTGCATGGATGATACTGCGGCAATTGATCATACGCTGCAAAATCGGGCAGAGCATGAAACTTTTGGAGAGTTGGGGTTACTTTTCCCACAATGAGCTCCAGAGATTGAAGCAATGCAGAAGTAAGATGGCTTTAGTATCTGCAGTTCGACCAATCGCAGAGGTACGATGACTTTTCCCTAAACATGCTTTTGTAACGAAAGAAACCGTTAGAAGCCATCAAGGCGCGAATGTTTTTTGACAGCTTTGCGCAGGTTGCAAATGTACCTATGGGTGGCATGTACCCATGAGTGATGTGCATGTGCGTGTTCCTGAAAGAAAAATGTCGACATGTCTTGACCTAATGTGACTCGTATTTATAGAACTTTTTACCTCCGCCACCAAAGGTGGATGGAGGTTATGTTTTCACCCCTGTCTGTCTGTTTGTTTAGAAGCTATCTCAAAAAGTTGGGGACGGATTCAGACAAAACATGGTGGGCAAGTTGGGTGTTCCTCAGGGCAAGTTGCATACCTCATGAGAGAGCATACCTCATGGTGGGCAAGTTGGGTGTGTGACAAGGACAAATCGATTCGATTTTCTTGAAGATTTGAATCCGGATCAGAGAATGTTTTTATTTTTTAAATTGATTCTTCACCATTGAGAGATCAGGCCAAAAACGATATATAGTGCAGGATATTAAAAAAAGTTATGGACGAGTTATGACTAAACTTGGTAGACGAGTTGGTAAGGTGACAAGAACACGACGATTAGATTTTGGTTCAGGTCCGAATCCAGATCCGGCCTATCAGTGGATAGGAAACGTAAATTGTTCAGCCTAGCGGAGGTATGCGCTCTACCGAGTGCTGTTCTAGTTGAGCTTATTCTGACATTTAATTTTTTTTCTTTTTTAGTTCAGCGTTTTTAACGACGTGATCCTTTTAACCAACTGTCTTTTCAGGAAAACGATATTGCTCTTCAGCAAGTGATGGAACTTGAGCTCCTTTGTAAGTCACTTGTTCCATAATATTTTTGGTATGCAGTTGTTTGTCAACTACTTTGCTTTTGGCAAAATATGTGGGATTGAAAGCCCCATTTGAAAATCGATCTGTTTTGTGCATATCTGGTTGCTTTGTTTTTGTTTTTTTTTATCTTTGCAGATGTGCAATTGTTCTCAAAGCAGAAAAACTGGAGAGCCTTTAAGCTCACTGACCCAGAAAGTACGACTGACAACATATATCCTTTGATTTTAATTAAAATGAGGGCCGAGAGCCACTCCCCCCCCCCCCCCCCCCGTCTCCCTCCCAAACCTCCTTTCATGCTCCCCAAACCTCCAGCGCAGCAGGAGACTGGATTTTGCAATTGATTTGGTGTACGTGTGTGTCCAGGCCATAACTTTTTAGTATTTGAGTTATTGTCATGAAATTTTCAAGAAACCTCTATTATGAAAATGTGGAGAAAATAGTCAAAATGTGTACATGTAAAGACATAGTGACGATAAATAGCCCTTGTTAGCACCACCGCTGGGCGTCAAGTGCGAGCCGCCCCGTTATTTATTTATTTATTTTTATTACTTCCATGTTTCCTTATTTATTTAACAATGAGCTTTAGTGTGTCTGTCCAGGCCGTAACATTTTTACCAATCGAGCTTTTGTCATAAAATCTTCAACAAACCTTTATTATGAGATTATGGAGAACACAAAATAATAGAATGTGCAATTTATTTTTAGCTGTCGTTTACGTCAAGTTTGGTTTGAATACAAAGCGGATGCAGACGAGCCTTGCATTTTGAGGTACTTTCTAGTTGAAGTTGTTGTGTTCACAGATTTGAGGGCAGAGCCAATTGATCAGGAAAGACTGAGAGCTGACCTGCAAATCAAGCTATCTCTCTTTTTTAAGAGCGTAAGTTTGCCAAGGACAACATGCTTTTTGGTTTATTCTGTGATTGTGATTTGGAAAGTACTTACTTTAATTTGCTAAATTAGCCAAATTATCTTGTGAAATATCATTTTTACAAGGATGCACCATAAGAAAATGGCCTGCATCACCCATTATGGATTACTATCATTATGGAGTACCAGTACCTGTCCTACGGGCGATGTTGTTCCAAGCATGCAACACGTTCTTCTGACATGTATCTTTATTTGGGTGGTGTATCGGCAACTGACAGCTGCTTGAATCACTCCCGAAAATATAATGAATAACCCAGGTTACGTACATGAAGCAAAAACATGCCGACAGCTTGTAATTCAAAACACTTCACTGGAAAACGTGGGCACAGGAATACTGTACTGTAAAAGGTGGGGACTTGTAATATCCTCTCACACCTGGAGTGGTGGTACACAATCCACATTTACATAGAGAAACTAGAACGGCACTCAGTAGAGAGCATACCTCAGCCTGGTTGGCCATATCACTCAATTGTGAAGAATCACTTTAAAAATTATACGAGCCGGATCCGGATCTTCACCAAAATTGAATCCTTTCTTGTCAGACACCCAACCTGTCCAACAAGTTTCGGCCAAATCCATCCATACCTTTTTGAGATATCCTGCTATGTATCGTTTTTGGCCCTATCTCCCAATGCTGAAGAATCATTTAAGTTAAATAATTATCATATCCGAATCCTTCACCAAAATCCAAACCTAGTAGAAAATGGGGGACGATTTGAGATGGCGGTGAACAGCAGTTTTGAAGAGAGAGTGGGGAAGTTGATTCTACGGGTGTTTGGCTTTGGATTTCAACTTTGAAATGATGCTTGCCCAACCATGTAATGCTTGAGAATGAGACCCAAGAGTTTGAGTGGTCCAAGTCTTCCACGAACTGGTCGGTCAGGCCTGACATTTGATTGGAGGTGGCAGAGATTTGTAATTTGTTCAGATGCCAGCAATAACTGGCATTCTCTTCATGAAAGACACCATGTGATCTTTAGTCTCCCTTCACCCCCAAACTAATACTAGCGGACAGGACACCTAGTTTAACATGCATCTGAGGGACGAGGCTTTGCCCTGGTTACTCTTTGTAATTCAATTTTTTACCTTTTAAAAATGCCTTCCCCATCGAAGTTGCAGAAGGCATTATGTTTTTGGGTTGTCCGTTTGGCTATCCATGAGTCCGTGACATGTTTTCATTACAACGATAACTTAAGAATGGCTTAAGGGAACCAAGTCAAACTTGGTAAAAGTTTGTAAAATGATGTAAAGATAAACTGATTAGATCATGGGGTCAATAAGTCAAAGGTCAGATGTCCCGTTAGGTAAGAATTATTTTACTGCACCAACTTGTTAACCAGTGAAGGGATTTTGACCAAATTTGATGAAAGTATACATTATGATGTAAAGATGGACTGATTAGATTTCAGTGTCAGAGGTCATGTCAGGTAAAAATATGATACTTGAGAACAGCTGAAGGGATTTAAATCAAACTTGGTACAAGTATGTATGACGTAATGTGGGTGGAGGCATATTAGTCGACGTCGCGATGTCAGTCGTAGTTTTTTTTTGTTTGTTTGTTTTTTGTTTTTTTCCATCTTTTTAAAGTGATTCTTCACTATTGGGAGATAGGGCCAAAATCGATACATAGCAGGATATCTCAAAACGTTATGGACGGATTTGGACGAAACTTGGTGAACAGGTTGTGTGTGTGTGACGAGGGAGAATCTATTCGATTTTGGTGAAGATCTGAATATGGATTCGGATATGATAATTATTTAATTTTTTTAGTCATTCTTCACCACTGAGTGATACGGCTAAAATAAACATATAGCAGGATATCTCAAAAAGTTATGGACGGATTTGGACGAAACTTGGTGGACAGGTTGTGTGTGTGACAAGGAAGACAACAACAACACAACATGCATTTTAAGGCCATTTTCCCTGCTAGAGCGGGGGTTAGCCTTGCGGTCCCCATGACAATCTTCTCCATTTTGCCCTATTTTCTGCATCTCTCCTTGTTAACCCCCTTGCCCGCATTTCTTCTTCCACCATCTTTAGACAAGTCTTTCTCGGTCTTCCCCGTCCTCTACTTCCTTCTACATTCATTTCCATCACTCTTCTTAACCAGTCACTTTCATCCTTCCTCAACACATGACCAAACCATCTCAACCTGTTCCTCTTCACAGCATCAATCACAGGCTCTATTCCCATCATCTTTCGCAATTCATGATTTGTCTTCCTCTCTCTCAACGATACTCCGCACATCCGTCGAACCATTCGCATTTCCACCCTTTCCAGCCTTCGTTGCTGCTCTACGTTCATTACCCATGTCTCGCTCCCATAAATCATAACACTTCTCACACATGCAGCACACACCTTTCCCTTCAGCTTCAACGACACTCCCCTCCTCATCAGCACGCCACTCAGTTCCCGAAACCTCTTCCATGCACATCTCACTCTTGCAACCGTTGCCGAGTCTGATCCACCTTCTCCATTCAGCATGTCTCTGAGGTAGCAAAATGTTTTCACACCTTCCAGCTTCATGCCGTCTCCAAGATCCAACTCAACATTTCCTCCATGTGCAGCTCCCTCTGTGCACACCTTACATTTGAATGTAGCTGCCACACTGGTTAATTACCCTCTCAGACCACAACATTTTCGATGAACCCACTCAGCGCACATTGTACATTGAATGGAGTTCACTCCGACACCCTTCCTGCACACAGCACATGGCCACTTCCCAGTTCTTTCCACCTCACCACATGCTTTACCACTTGCCATCACCTTCGTCTTTCCTATATTCACCTTCAGACCTTTTGTCTCCATACATTCCTTCCACTTGTTCATCTTTTCCTTCAGTCCATCCATACTTTCCGCAATCAACACCAGATCATCTGCATACAACAACTCCCACGGTAAACCCTCCTTTGCGTTCCGAGCCAGCACCTCCATCACAGCTACAAATAGTAGTGGACTTAGTACCAACCCCTGATGCACTCCCACCTTCACCTCAAACTCACCACTGTTCCCGTCCTTCGTCCTTACAGCTGTGCTCGCTCGCTCTTTTGTACATTGCCATCACTACTCTGATCAACCATTCCTCCACTCATAACTTCCTCAATGCCCATGTCAATACTTCACGTGTAACCCTATCGAATGCTTTCTCCAGATCAACAAACCCAAGAAACAACTTCTTCCTCTTCTCAATGTACTTCTCCTGCAACTGCCTTACAATAAAGAGCGCGTCTGTCGTTCCTCTTCCTGGCATAAATCCAAACTGCATTTCGTCGATCTTCACCTTCTTCCTTATCCTCCTCTCCAACACCCTTTCCAATACCTTCATTCCATGCTCCAAGAACTTTATCGCTCGGTACGAGCCACACTCCAGAGGGTCACCTTTCCCCTTGTATAGAGGGTGGAGGGTACTCAGTTCCCAGCCACTGGAATGCGGCCTTCTTTCACCACCAGATTACAGATCTCTGTCATTCTCTTCACACCCCATCTTCCTGCTGCCTTCAACATATCTCCCACAACTCCCATCGGCCCTCCCGCTTTTCTACTCTTCATTGCTTTTATCGCTTCCTCTTGAGTGGTGTTGGTGTTGGGCTAGCGGCTAGGGTGCCGGCTTAGGATCCTAGGATCCTGGGTTCGAATCTCGGTCGATCGCCAAATTAATGCCAGGGGGGTTGACTCAGCCTGTCATCCTTCCGAGGTCGGCTAATTGAGTACCAGTTCACTGGTAATTCCCTGTTTGTCGTTGAAGGCGGCAAAAAGGGTTGGCGTCAGGAAGGGCATCCGGCCGTAAAACATTGCTTCAAAAAGGGGACCAAAAAACAACAACTACCACGGTCCCCGAAAAGGCCAACCCCCGCTTTGCGGGGAAAAATGGCCTCTAAACGGTGGGTATTGCTTTTATCGCTTCCTCAACTTCCTTCTCAGTTATCTTCTCTGCCGGTCCTAAAACTGGGTTACTCTCGATGTTGCCATCCCTTTCATTCTCTGTATTCAACAGCATTTCCATATATCTTTTCCATCTTCCTTTAATTCCATCTGAGTCCACAACGATTTGTCCCACTTCATCCTTCAAGCAACTCACCCCCATCACATCACACCTCTCTTTTGCTATCTGCTTTGCAATCCTGAATACCGCTCTGTGACCCTCTTCCAAATCCAAGCTTTCTCCGAACATTTTCCTCCATGCCTGCTGCGCCTTTGCTACCTCTTTCTTTGCAGCCTTCTTGGCTGCCTTATAACTTTCATGCTCTGCTTTTTCTGCTCCCGTACCCTTCACCTTCTGCCACTCCTTGAACTTCTTCCTCTTCTCGTCAATCCTCTTTCCAACCTCCTCATGCCACCACCATGTTTCCGAGTGCCTCGGTGGTCCTTTTGTCCATCCACATACCTCACCAACGGCTCCCAACAGACTATCTTTCATTGACATCCAACCACGTTCAAGCTCAACCACATCATCCTCTACCCTACTCAGCCTCTCTTTTAATGCCTCCCTTACTGTCACCTCTTTCAACCTCTGCACCTTCATTCTCGGTTGGTACTTCACCCGCCGAGCTCTCCTCGCACCTTTCACCCTTATGTCGCAGACAACCATGTGGTGCTGTGAAACAGCCTCCTCCCCCGGGATCACCTTTGTGTCCCTGAGGTGCCCCCTATCTCGCCTACGCACCATCAGGTAGTCAACGGTTGTCGTCGACACACCTGACGTGTATGTAACAAGCTTATTATCCTCTTTCTGGAACTGAGTATTACAAATCAACAAATCGGCTCCATCAGCAAACTCCAAAATCCTTTCACCTTCTCCATTTCTCACACCATATCCGTAACCCCCATGAACTCCCTCAAAACCGTCCATACTCCTTCCCACATGTCCATTTCGGTCTCCTCCTACCACAACAACTTCCTCATCTTTCACGTTTTCCATCAGCTTCTCTGTCGCACACCAGAACTTGTCCTTCTCTTCATCGCTCCGTCCAACCTGCGGAGCATATCCCGAGATGACGTTCACCAAGAGCTTTCCAATCATCATTTTCACCATCATCAACCTATCACTCACTCTAGTCACACTCACCACACTGTCTACAAACTCCTCAGAAAACAGGACACCAACACCATTCACGCCCTCCGGGCACCCTTGCCACACAAACTTGTATTTCTCTCCCTGCCTACCCTTCACCATTCTCACACCACTTCCCTTCCATCTCGTCTCCTGCACACAACATATGTCCACTCTTCTTCTGACCAATACTTCCACCACTTCTCCTGATCTCCCTGGCATTGTCCCTACATTCCATGTCCCAAACCTCAGAAACCGATCTCCACTTCGGGCTGCACCCTGCCCATATGTCGTTGTAATTGTCATGGTTCTCTTTTTGAGGCAATGGTTTTATGGCCGGATGCCCTTCCTGACGCCAACCCTCTTAGTCGCCTCTTACGACACGCAGGGATACGGTGTCCCTATTCTAACCAGGGTACACACCGGGAACGTGTGTGACAAGGAAGAATCGATTAAATTTTGGTGAAGATCCGGATCCAGCTAGTATAATTTTTAAGTGATTCTTCACCATTGGGCAATAGGGCCAAAAACGATACAAAGCAGGATATCTCAAAAAGTTGTGGATGGATGATTTTGATTAAATATAATTCTGTATTGTGATTTTCTGGTCTACTCTAGGATACAAAACATAAACTGTTCACCTGGCGGAGGTATGCTCTCTGAGTTCCGTTCTAGTCTTTTCATTGCTTCTCGGTTGCATTTTTGGTATTTAGCTCTACCAAAGGTCAGATGGAAAGCTATTTCATATCGGCCAATTAAGAGCCAAGAGCAAAGTCGAGGGCTTCTTGCATGAGAGTTTTGTTTTGCTGATAAGGCAGTGCTTGGTGCTCTCAGCACGGAAGACCTGCAGAGATTTGTAAACGACTGTATTTCCCATCACCTTGTTGGAATTTTGGCTTCATTATTAGCTCCTATAAGGGCCATGGTCATGGCTCAAGAAGCTGCGGCACCACCATCAATCTCAGTTTTCCGAACATATTTCGAGATGGTGAACATGTTTTCCTATCTTGGATCCATAGTTACAGACAGACAGTCACTCATTGGATGGGGATTAAATGTGTGCAGTGGCAATGTTATTGCTACGTTTGGCTTCCTTATAAAGCGAGATTGTAACAAGAAGCTGTTTATTTATACCAAAATGCAGGTGTACAAAGCTTATGTCCTCTGTACGTTAGTCTATGGTGATGAAACCTGGTCCACTTTATGCAAATAGAAGAGGCTACACTATTTTCGCCCTCTATCATGTCTTGAAGATTAAATGGCAGGATAACATCTGAAATTATATTGTTTGAGAAATTGCGGAATTTGGATCTTTACCCTGCCGAGGTTCAGCAATTACTTCGCTCTGTCTGTTTGCCTGTCTGGTAGTCAAACGCAATTGAAAATCATTCAAAACAGGAAACTTACTGTTTTTAGGGACGTCAGAAAATACACAAACGGGCACGGATAACTAATGTAACGTATTTAATAAGGTGGTAAGCCTGGTGTTGCTAACGGTGATCTGGTGGCTGGCTTGAGATCTTTCGGGTCCTGAGTTTGAGGCCATGTCATGCCATTTAATTAACACCTAGGTGGGTTTACTCAGCCTGTCATCCTTTTGGGGTCAGCAAAATGAGTACCAGCTTACTGGTAACAGGGGCAGCTGTGCCCCCACAAAATGATGCAACCAGCACCCACAGGCTGCACACGAACCACCGGTGAGGTGGTGTAAAAGACTGTGGTAAACTTGCGGATAACAGTTTTTTTTTTTTTCCTCCAACCTTTAAAATCTGTATTTCACTTGAATTTAATTATATATTTGAACACTGTGGAACACAAATTCCCTTATTGGTTCTTTCAAATACCTTCCGTTTAGCAGTACTTGGACAAAATATTACAGTAATTTACGTCATCTCGACCAATCAAACTTGCTGCTTGCAGATCCTACCCATGTCCTCTTTTCTTAAGACTGTGTGGGGTAAGTTGTTATTCAAACTCTGGTAATTTCTGGGGGTTTTTGTTGTTGTTGTTGTTGTTGTTGTTGTTTTTTGCCTTGCATGTTTTGTCTTTGCCGGGTTTGGTTCCTATCAGATGGTGGCAGTGCGGGTGATACAGAACGCCTTTTGGATCCAGATTTCTATTCAGGAGTGGTCCAGAAAGGCCAAACTACAGAGATGCACGGTGCAAGCTGTGTTCTACCCACTGTCTGCACACATCTTTTTAACATTTGCAAAACCATCTATCCAAGATCACTTGCTGCAGGTGTGTGGTTCTCTAGCCTGGGCCCCTTCTATTGAGTGGAGTCACCAATCCCTATGTGTAAGTGGTATTTTTAAAGGAGCTAACAATTATTAACATTTCTTGATTGGAGCATGCCTTTTTAAATAAAGTGATAAATGGAAAGTGTAGTTTGTAAACTTGCTTGCTTCAATTTATTTTATTTTATTGTTGCACATGTTTACTCTTCCATCATCGTAGGTTATTTTTTTTTTTTTTTTTTTTTTTCTTCAAGTTTTTTTCCTCATGGCTTTCTCCATTTTTTTAGACCAATAAAAATTGGGTCGCAGTACCCCTAAAATGAAATCAATCGTACTCCACTTGTATGGCTTTCTTCAGTTCCGTGTCGACCCTGTTGTTTCAGGTCCTACATCTAGCTCTGAAGTACCGGAGAATCGAAGTGGTGTCACTCAGCGGCCACTGCTTGGAATCTCTGTCTGACATTGTCAGCAATAAGGCTAATATGGTGAGACAATGTTATCTTGTACATGCTCATTGGGGAATCTTTTATTGCTCTAACAAAGCTGGGACAGCATTCCCCTTTTTAATTTTTTTGGACATGCTCCATGTTTTGTGTAATATATCTTTTATTCTTGCATTTGGTTATCAGTTGCAAGTCGTTGTCTTTAGCATTTAACATCTTTTCTACCATCTCATCCTAGTATGGCCTTCAGAATCCCATCTTGGCCATTACAAGCAAACACAACACCGAGGCTGAACGAGGTAAACAAACCTGTTGTGTCTCTTTCAAACAAAAGCAAATTGCATTCCCTTTCAAACAAAAAATAACCACGTTTTTGTTTACAATTAAAATTTGCTTTGGTACTACAACAAATCATTCCAAGTACCTGTAATAGGTAACAAAAATACTCGGACACTCTTTCCTTTGGCCTTCCTTCATGTAGCAGGAGACTGAGATTTACAATGGCGTTTGTGTGTCTTCCCAGACCATAACCTTTTTACCATTTGAGCTTTTGTCATCAACTTTTCAACCAACCTTTATTTTGAGAGTATGGAGAAGATTAATTAATAATTTGTTCAAATGTCAAAGGGAATGTCACAGTAAGTACAAACAAATCCTTTCAGCCCATCCCTCATGCGGTAGCGCGAGACGGCCGAGTTTTGTAATCACATCCGTTTTTCTTTATTTTGTCCGCTTGTGTTTTGAGTCGTTTTGTAGTTAAATTATTGGCTTCAATTTAAGGTGATTATCTTGTATTTTTTATTTTTATGTTCTTTTGACAGGACCTAAGGCTCATATTATAACTGCACATGCACACATGGACACACAGACGGATACACAAGACACACACAACACAGGACTGTTAGATGAGACAAATGCAAACACTGAGCTTTGGGGAAGTGCCGTCGCTTCGCGGGGCACTCTGGGTACCAGTGACCTCACAACAAATGGGTCTGCCTTTCTCACCGCACTCAGCAGGGCATTTCTTAAGGATAAATTGCCTCCTCCCCACGGATGCCAACCTATGGGGATTGTCCGTGCTCCTATCCTTTTTGATTGCTGAACACCAAGCGAGGAAGTAACACGTACCATTTCTTTAATCTTTGGGATGATTCGGCCAGGGTTTCAACTGCCGACCTCCCTCTTGGAGAGGATGCTGTAACAATTGCACTACCACAACTGGTATTCTTACACGTATCACACTTGTTCTTATGTTATATATATATATATATATATATACACATATAGGAACTGAGTACCCTCATCCCTCCATACAAGGGGAAAGGTGACTCTCTGGACTGTGGCTCGTATCGAGCGATAAAGTTATTGGAGCATGGAATGAAGGTATTGGAAAGGGTGTTGGAGAGGAGGATAAGGAAGAAAGTGAAGATTGACGAAATGCAGTTTGGATTTATGCCAGGAAGAGGAATGACAGACGCACTTTTTATTGTGAGGCAGTTGCAGGAGAAGTACATGGAGAAGAGGAAGAAGTACATGGAGAAGAGGAAGAAGTTGTTTCTTGGGTTTGTTGATCTGGAGAAAGCATTCGATAGGGTTCCACGTGAAGTAGTGACATGGGCATTGAGGAAGTTAGGAGTGGAGGAATGGTTGATCAGAGTGGTGATGGCAATGTACAAAAGAGCACGCACAGCTGTAAGGACGAAGGATGGGAACAGTGGTGAGTTTGAGGTGAAGGTGGGAGTGCATCAGGGGTCGGTACTAAATCCACTACTATTTGTAGCTGTGATGGAGGTGCTGGCTCGGAACGTAAAGGAGGGTTTACCATGGGAGTTGTTGTATGCAGATGATCTGGTGTTGATTGCAGAAAGTATGGATGGACTGAAGGAGAAGATGAACAAGTGGAAGGAATGTATGGAGACAAAAGGTCTGAAGGTGAATATCGGAAAAACGAAGGTGATGGCAAGTGGTAAAGCATGTGGTGAGGTGGAACGAACTGGGAAGTGGCCGTGTGCTGTGTGCAGGAAGGGTGCCGGAGTGAATTCCATTCAATGTACAATGTGCGCTGAGTGGGTTCATCAAAAATGTAGTGGTTTGAGAGGGTCATTAACCAGTGTAGCAGCTACATTCAAGTGTAAGGTGTGCACAGAGGGAGCTGCAGATGGAGGAAATGATAAGTTGGATCTTGGAGACGGCGTGAAGCTGGAAGGTGTGAAAACATTTGTGACCTAGGAGACATGCTGAATGGAGAAGGTGGATCAGACTCGGCAGCGGTTGCTCGAGTGAGATGTGCATGGAAGAAGTTTCGGGAACTGAGTGTCGTGCTGATGAGGAGGGGAGTGTCTTTGAAGCTGAAGGGAAAGGTGTATGCTGCATGTGTGAGAAGTGTTATGATTTATGGGAGCGAGACATGGGTAATGAACGTAGAGCAGCAACGAAGGCTGGAAAGGGTGGAAATGCGAATGGTTCGGTGGATGTGCGGAGTATCGTTGAGAGAGAGGAAGACAAATGATGAATTGCGAAAGATGATGGGAATAGAGCCTGTGAAGGATGCTGTGAAGAGAAACAGGTTGAGATGGTTTGGTCATGTGTTGCGGAAGGATGAAAGTGACTGGTTGAGAAGAGTGATGGAAATGAATGTGGGGGGAAGTGGAGGACGGGGAAGACCGAGAAAGACTTGGCTGAAGATGGTCGAAGAAGAAATGCGGGCAAGGGGGTTAACAAGGGGAGAAGCAGAAAATAGGGCAAAATGGAGAAGATTGTCATGGGGCCCGCAAGGCTAACCCCCGCTCTAGCAAGGAAAATGGCCTTAAAATGCCTGTTGTTGTTGTTGTTGTTGTATATATATATATATGCAACCGTTATATATATATATATATATATATTGTTGCGGATATGGGATTTGGATCCATCCATATCCGCTTGTAAATATTCCCCTATTTCCTCAATACTTCCCAACTATCCCCAATCCCCCATTCCCTAGTCCCATTTCCTGTAAACAACACTCTGTAGACCCGACCTCCCCCTATTTCCCCCATTGAATGTCGCATCCAGGTCCACCGCATCTCACGTAGACAACTATAGGACATCTTGCTAGTTATTCTTAGTTTATGTCAGTTAAGGACTCGTTTCCATTAATTCTGACTCTTCGTTGCACCAGAATGTGATTGTATGGCACCGTTAGGAAGTTTAGGACCTCCCAATACCTCCCCGCTGCTCTTCCTCATGGTACAACAACAACAACAACAACAACAACAACAGCGGCGGCGGCGCGGGGAGTGTGCGTCCTCACTCCGGCTTGGTTGGTAGGGGGTGTTGAAAGGGCACCAAGCCTTTCCAACGAGCCGCCATCGAGCATGTGCTCGACGGGGTTACCACGTAGGGGCTCGCTGTCAGCTCCTCGTCAAGGGCGGAGCCCGGTAACCCCCCGCACCCAATAGAAGCGGCGGCGTGTAAGTCAGTCTTGAAGCCTTCCCTTGCCATCAATCCCTGTGTAAGTCAGTCTTGTTCCGTTTGTCTGTGGTCTGTCTGGGATAGATAAGATTGTGTCTAAGTGCCTATCTCTTCTGTGCTTTACCTCATACCTTGTAATCTACCCCTTTTTTCCACCACCAATTATATCCTCCTCCGGAGGTCTTGAGAACTGTACCCCTTGTGTCGTTTCATTTATCCCAGTCGTTGTGTCCTTTCCAAATCATTGATTTAGCATAGCGCGACTTGGTCAACGTCGGGTGGAATCGGGTGAGTGGGGGTAATCGGGTAAACTGTGCGAACACGGCGGCCATTCCGCTCGGCCCATCATAACATCTTAATCCGCGATCCGTAACAATTGGTGTCGAGGAGTGAGATCGGACCCGAAGCGCGCTTCACGCGCTCGAAATTATTAACGGTGAAATTTGTTTTGTTTTAAAATAAAAACCCGAATTTTGAAAGTCGCGCTATGGCAGATCAAGACGGCTGGGTTCCGGTAGAGGAGAGTGAGGCAGGGTCGATCCAGGACCAAATTGAGGGACATGAGGAGAGCGAAGCAGTGAGGGCGGCAGGTTCGCAAAATGGCGTCCTCGCGCACGAGGTTGCGGGCTCGCAAAATGGCGCCTCGCACATGGCTACGGCGGCCGCACCCGCTGCACAAGTGGGAGGGATGGCCCAAATGCAGGCCCTCATGGAGCAATTTATGGTGCAAATGCAGGCGTCCCTCAAACTGCAGAGTGAGCAATTGGGGGTAATGGGGAACCGGATGGATGCTCAGGGTGAGCGATTGGAGGGCCAAATGGGGGTAATGAGGGACGAAGCGAGGGGTACCGGTGAGGGATTAGACAAGAAATTAGAGGGGTTAGACAATGGGATAGAAGGGGTGAAACATGGGTTAATGGGGGTGGAAAATAGAATGGCTGCCCAGGAGAATCAGATAGAGGGAGTGAAAAAGGGGTTAGAGGGGTTAGAAAACAGTATGGAAGGCAAATTGAGGGACATGAGGGACCAGGCGGAAAGGGAAGTTTAAAAAATGGGGCAGCAGATAGAGGGGGTCAGAATGGGGGTAGAAACTAAATTGGATGCTCACAGGGAGGAAATGGAGCAGATGAGGGTGGCATCTGGGCAGGAGATGCAAGTGATGGGAGAAGAGATCAGAAGAGGTGTGAGTGAGGAGGTCGGAGGAGTGCGCGAGGAGGTGAGGCACTGTAAGGAGCGCATGGAGAAGGAGGTGAGAAAGGGGACTGTAAAATTGCAAGGTGGTATAGAGGAGTTGACGCTGGGAGTAGAACACCTGACGGAGGGACAAAAAGAACTAACGGACCAGGTAAAGAAGAACACAGCGGTAATAGAGGGTTTAAAATCGACACAGAAGGAGATGAAAAAGGACGTAGGGGTAATTAAAAAAGAGTGTCAGACGGTACATGAGGACCTGACGAGGAAAATGAACAAGGTGGTAGAGGTAATGGAGACGAAGGACCGGCAGGTGAGGACGCACATAGAAACGGTCAAGGTGGCCTTAGAGGACGAGCTTGAGGAGACGCACCGGGAAATAAAAGAGGTGAAGCAGAAATTAGAAGAAGTGGAAGAAGGGGTGAGCGAAATTAAGAAGCGACGGAGAGAGGATAAGAAAGAGATAAAAGAGGAGGTAAAAGAATTGGTCCAAAGTCTGTGTTCGGATCGTGATGATGTGCTCATTAACCGGATGAGGGATTCGCAGGTGATGGAGGAGAAGCGAAGAGAAAGAGGACCCGGTGTAAGTGGTGACCAATATGGTCGTGCGTATGATGCGCCAGGTGATTTAATAAGCTTGGGGGTCGAGATGGACCCGGGTGTTCGTGAGAGGCCGTTGGTGAAGTGTGCGACAGGTCTGGTGTGCGAAAAAGGTGTGCAAGAAAGTCCGACTCTGGGGTGTGTGAGGAAAAAGTGCGTGCCAAGGAGTGAGGGTGCTGTCGAGAGTGAGTCGGTCGTAGCGCGTGTGCGAGGGAGCACATGGAAGCGCGTAGTGAGGAGTGTTACGGAGGGTGTAAAGGGAGAATGCACGCCTGTGGTGAGTGTTACAGAGGATGTAACGGGAGAGGGGGTGCGAGAAAGATGTGTGACGGACAGGTGCATGGGGAAAGAGTGCGCTGTCAAAAGTAAGGAAGAGTGTACACCTGTGGTGAGTGTTACAGAGGGTGTAACGGGAGAGTGTGCGTGAGAAAGGTGTGTAACGGACGGGTGCATGAGGAAAGAGTGCGCTGTCGAGAGTAAGGGTGAGTGCGTTGTCAAGAGTAGAGGTGAGAGTAGTGAGAGTGACACGGAGCGTGAGTTGGTTGTGACAGGTGAGAAAGAAAGCACACCTGGAATGGTAGAGCGTGTGTGGCAATGCACGCTGGAATTGGTAGTGAGGCACGTGGTAGGGTGTGCGAGTGAAAGCACACCTGTGATTGTCACAGAGGAGGTGACCGAGGACGGGGCGCGAAGAGGTGTGTTGGTGAGGTGTGCGACCAACGAATGTGTGCCAAAGTGTTCGGTGGTCAGGTGTGTGACCAAGGCTGGGAGTGGAATGAGTGTACCTGGGTGTGTAAGAGAAAGTACGACGAGGAGCATGGGAACAGCTGGAGGTATGAGCAAGAAAGGGGTAGCGTATGCATGTAAGCATGCAGGTGAGGCATCGACGGTAACCGGGTTAGCGGTTAGAGCGACTTTTAGCCGAATCGGGCCCTCGGTGCGTGCCGGGCTTCGCGTGCCGCGAGAACCAGCGGGGATCCGAGCCACGGCGGGTTCGAAAGGACCGCCGTACGCGATCCACGCTGGGCCTCGCTTTGAACGGCCGCGTCCGTGCTCCACTAGGCGGAGCGGGCAGCCCGATAGGAAGGGTCGTCATGGCGACCACCTTTTGTTGAGGCATTCCGGCAGGTCGACATCGGGCCATGGGATGGCTCCGTGCCGAGATGGTGCGTGGGACCTCGGCCCGGGTAAACCTCCTTCCCTGCACCGAATGCGGGACGTATCCAGCCGCTGGCACCAAACAACCCGCATTCATGGCTTGGCTGTACGAAGCCGAGCTTTAGAAGTAAATTGGCGCACCGAGAGGCATTAGTAAGTAGACTGTAATGACGAGGATAGTGTTTTGGCCCCGAAATTAGAAAAACAAAATTTGATGATTGGCAAAGGATTGGCAGTAATGATTGGCAGATGATGGGTAGTGATTGGCAAATTTTTGATTTGTTGAAATTTGATGTGCAAAATTGGTAGTGGGAGATGCCCGATGTGGTGGGATGGCAACTCTGTCATCCCTCACAGGGGGGGGGCAAAGGAGCTATAGTTTATGGGGTGTATGGCAGTGAAAACTAGCCCGGGTGGGTTAGGATATTGATAGGGCCCTAGCGAAGATGACATTAGGTAACGTTAAGGTTTAGTTAGTGACTGATACCTGTAGTGGGGACGCAGGTAGATTAGTATGGATGATAATGACGAGGGAGCGCAATAGTTTAAAGGGACGACTGGGAAGCGCAAGTTTCAGAGGGGAGTAGTTAGATGAGATGATGCTGTGTGAGAACTGGACAGGTGTGTGGAGCAGTGAGGGAGTAGTGAGTGTTGTGGATCAGCGCGAATGCGCTTGGGGGAGAGAAGGGTGCAGGCGGCACCAAGTATGAGAGCACAGGTATGCAAGTACAGGTGTGTGGAATACATGGAGTATTGGAATGAGTGGTGTGGAGAGAGTTGGAGTAAGTGGTACGGAGTGGTGTGCATGGTGCGAAGGTGTGGATGGGGGAAGAGTGGACCCCTTTCACGAGTACCCGGGGCGGGTAGTGTATGTGTTAGGTAGAGGGTATAGGTAAATTGTGGTTGGATATTGGCATTTGTGGTGCGGTTGCAGAATGGTATTGTGGATGGGTGCATTAGTGTTGTGGAAATGGCTGGGCGTGTAGCCTGTTAGTGTGTGTAGTTGGTTTGGGCACTCCACCACTGTGAGGATGTCTGCCAGGTGAGGCCGCAGGTGGGCTCTGGGAGCCGTTAATGTCAGTGGGTGCCTGAGGATCCCGGGTGTGGATCGGGCAGCCCGTGCCAGAGAGGGCACTGAGGGGGTGAGAGTGCGAGAGGGCCTTCCCCAGTTAGTTAGTTAGGTTAGGGTGAGGAGCAGGTAAGCTCGGGTGGCAACTACAGTGGTGGAGGTATGCAGGTGGGTAGACCTGCTGGGAGAGCTACACGTCACAGCCCAGAAATTGTGCGAGGGCACCGGGAGATGAATCGGGGGAGTGAGACCCCAAATTGAGAAGCACCACAGTTTGGTCAATGGGAATTGGTTTTTAGAACCCATAGTGTAAGTTGGCCAATGGATTGGCAGGAAAAGACCCCGGGTAATGTAAAGTTGTTAAAGTCATTTAGGAAATAGTTAGGATTGATGAACCTGTCGCACCGTACGCAGCCACTTACCTGTGGTGATGATGACTCCACACCTGTGTTTTCTTTGTTTTGTGTTGCAGGAAGTGAGAATTGCTGTTGGATTGTGAGACGCATCACGACGTGGATGAGACATTGGGGTGATTCCATCTCTCCCTCCTTAGGAGGGACTGATGATGAATTGGTGATGGCAAATTTTGATGTTGAGTTGGAGATGGCAAATTTTGATGTTGAGTTGGAAATGGCAAATTTGATTGGTTAGGAGGGAGAGAAGACGAATTTGGTTTATGGGAGGAACGGGGAAGACAGTAGGGACGTTTGTTGATGTGTAAAGTACATGTTTATGGGTAGTGTTGTGTTTTGTGGATACAGTAAGGGGTAAGGGAGGGGCAATGTAGGTTACCTGGTGGGGGGGGGGGGGCGTACGGTAGGAACGTACCTGTCTCACCTGGTTCCCATGTGCCCCCAGTGTGCATTACCTTGTATTGCGTGCACTTTTGCGCCCTTACCACCTTACTCACCTGTTTTCGTTTGTCTCCCACCTCCGAGGATCTGGCTTTGGGGCAGAGAGAGAGGAGAGAGAGGTGCTGGCTCCGCAGTTGTGGGCCTGTACTTTCGCTGCTTGCTGCCTGGATCGATACACCATATGGACCGCAATTTTTGTGGCCGCCCACCATGGACCGCAGTTCTTTTGCGGGCAAGCACCACCCGTTGATGGACCTCTGGGTCAACGTGGCACCTATGCCATACAGGTGAACCACTTATAGTTGCCCCCCCTGACGGCCACAATTCAGAAATGGACGCGGTTGGCGCCTTTCTTTATTTTTAAAGAAGCCAGAAGGCCAAGTGCACTCCATGAAGGCAAGACCAGCGGCAGAACATCAGCCGGCTGCGACACCACCGGTGACCATGGACACTTGATTGTGCATTTGTTGTTGAACACTTTATTGGTGCACCGGATGGTGCTGACTGTGTGTATGGGGTGGTGCTTTTGGTGCTTGGACGGGGTGCTCTGCACATTATTAAAGGCCGTAGGGCCACAGGGCACTCGTGGGTTGGTGTATCGATGCTGGCATGCGTGCTCTCTCTATGCATAACATCTGCATGTGTTCCTCAAAGAACAGGTCCTGGATCGTAGTGTAAATATCAGTGTAGTCTTGTATAAATGATGCTCCCTACCGGCTGTATGTTTAGTTTGAGGATTCTTTCCGCGATTCGGTTATCCTGTGGGTGTGTTTCTGTGAGGAGAAGGGTGCAACGTCGCAGGGGGACATATTTACTCATTTGTGAACATCTGTAAAACTGTCGCACTCAGGGTTGAGTTAATGGTAGAGGGAACTACATCTGAGTGCCACACTAAAGTAGGTAAAAATTTATCGGGTCGGGACGCCCCGAGGTAGAGAAGGGTGCAATGTTGCGGATATGGGATTTGGATCCATCCATATCCGCTTGTAAATATTCCCCTATTTCCTCAATACTTCCCAACTATCCCCAATCCCCCATTCCCTAGTCCCATTTCCTGTAAACAACACTCTGTAGACCCGACCTCCCCCTATTTCCCCCATTGAATGTCGCATCCAGGTCCACCGCATCTCACGTAGACAACTATAGGACATCTTGCTAGTTATTCTTAGTTTATGTCAGTTAAGGACTCGTTTCCATTCATTCTGACTCTTCGTTGCACCAGAATGTGATTGTATGGCACCGTTAGGAAGTTTAGGACCTCCCAATACCTCCCCGCAGCTCTTCCTCATGGTACAACAACAACAACAACAGCGGCGGCGGCGCGGGGAGTGTGCATCCTCACTCCGGCTTGGTTGGTAGGGGGTGTTGAAAGGGCACCAAGCCTTTCCAACGAGCCACCATCGAGCATGTGCTCGACGGGGTTACCACGTAGGGGCTCGCTGTCAGCTCCTCATCAAGGGCGGAGCCCGGTAACCCCCCGCACCCAATAGAAGCGGCGGACCGATCCCATCTGGGGCGGAGCCAACGAGCCGAGGGCGTGTCACTCCCCGCTGAGCATGCGCAGGAAGAGGGAGGTGACGTCAGATGCGCCCTCAGCTTGGAGAGAGAAGGACGCCACCTCTGAGCGTTGTGATACCTCCCTGCATCTTTTGGACCGTGCTTTATCCTGTCCCTGAGCCAAGGTGCACCTTGTGCTATCAACCGACCTGTCCTTCCCTGCCATCAATCCCTGTGTAAGTCAGTCTTGTTCCGTTTGTCTGTGGTCTGTCTGGGATAAGATAAGATTGTGTCTAAGTGCCTATCTCTTCTGTGCTTTACCTCATACCTTGTAATCTACCCCTTTTTTCCACCACCAATTATATCCTCCTCCGGAGGTCTTGAGAACTGTACCCCTTGTGTCGTTTCATTTATCCCAGTCGTTGTGTCCTTTCCAAATCATTGATTTAGCATAGCGCGACTTGGTCAACGTCGGGTGGAATCGGGTGAGTGGGGGTAATCGGGTAAACTGTGCGAACACGGCGGCCATTCCGCTCGGCCCATCATAACATCTTAATGCGCGTGTCCATAACAATATATATGTGTGTGTGTATAAAAAAATTTTTTTTTTACGTCACCTACATTTCACAACGACTCGTTGCACAAATCGTTGAGCTTGAGTAAGCATTGGTGAGAAAATCCACTGATTGACTAAGTAGATAGATCATTTGCATATCCAAACCTCTTTAACAGATCCGTGGATCATAGACGAGAACAAGAAGGACAAAGAAAGAGCTATGGCCCTAACTTGTCAGAGCTTTGGTACTCAGCCACAACCTGTGTTGGAGGAGCTTGCATTCACAGTAAGACAATGTAATCTATTACGGTTCCATTTTGGTTTATCCTGTCCGGCACACAGCTGATTATCTTGTACCACTTGCATTTTGATTAATCGATTATTTTGAAAGCAGAATTGAGGTTTGCTCAAAAGAAACTTAAAGTGCCACCACCTTTGCTTGCAGTGCAATATGCTTAACCCTCCATTTTAAACCAAATATATCACTTGTGTATTTCCTGATTTATCAATTGGACAATGAATTAGTGAAGATTGTTTTTCTTTAATGTTGTTGTTGTTCTTATTTCTCCATGACCCTGTCTGGCTCACTGTTTTATGGGATGACGGTGTAGATGGCCACAAGGTTCCGTGGTTTAATTACAGTGCCGGAAATGAAAGAATCGACTGACATATTCGCCATGAAGGTTCTATTTCAGAACAAGAATGTCCTTGAAGCTATTAATAGACTTGCACCACTCGGTAAGATTGTTTTGTTCACCTTCTAGTGTTTTACATGCAAGAAAAAAAAATTCACATTTTCTAGGGAGTGTAGATATTTTATGTTTGCTTCGAGATGACCTTTAACTTAATATCTCACCTCTTAATATTTCACCTCTTCTCCTATGAGAGGTTTTCGTTACCGCAATGTGTGAAGAATTATGATACATTAATTTGTCCTCCATTTATTCGTGGATTGCATGAAGCATTTATTTCCTCTTGGGAGAGGGAGAAAAGCATGGTACTCAAAAGCATGACTTTAATGACAGCAGAAATACACGGATACTCAAAACACATCAACAATTACAGGACGAAGTCATCCAGCTCTTGTTTCTTCCCGAATCCTCGTACACAAATAATTTATATAGTGTTCAGCTGTTTCTTTTCGAGAAGGTGGTTGTGTGAGTTTGAGGTTGCAAGGCAGGAGGCTGGGAAGAGGAGAAGGAGGCAAGGGAGGTCTTAATAAATAATAATAATACATTTATTTTATATAGCGCTTTTCAAGCAGCCCAAAGACGCTTTGACAGAGTACAAAAAAACAAGTGTAAAAAGACAAAAATCAACAGGTAAATAATCAAAGCAAAAGGAAGGAGAAGGAGAAGGAGAAGAGATAGTCAGGGGTTAAATGCTGTGGGTTAAATGTTGAATGCAGTGTTGAACAGGTGGGTCTTGAGTGATGTTTTGAATGTGGTGAGTGAGGAGGAGTCTCTGATGGTGTGAGGTAGTGAGTTCCAGAGGGTGGGAGCAGCGATGGAGAAGGCCCTGTCCCCCCAGGATCTGAATTTGGTCCGCATGGGGGGGGGGGGGGGGGAAGTCAGGAGGTTGGTACCAGCAGAGTGGAGGTTGCGGGTGGAGACTGGGGAGAACTGAGACAGGGGTTGACAGGATAAGGGGGGACAGGTGGTTTGAGGGGGAGCAGGTGCGGTGGTGGTTAAGCTGCTGTAGATGTCAATTTTGCTTCGGAAGAATGAAAGGAAGGAGATGCAGTTGTCTACTGTGAATGACTGGGTGGTGGTGTCCAGGGGGCTGAGGAGTTTGTTTATTGTAGAGAAGAGTGCTTTTGGGTTTCCAGAGCCAGAGTGGATAATTTGAGAGTAGTAGGCGGAGCGGGTGCGGGAGAGGGCATCTTTGTAGTGTTGTAGGTGGTCCTTGTAGGCTTGGGAGTGAATTGTGAGACCTGTTTTATTGTGGAGTCTTTCAAGTTGGCGAGCACGAGTTTTCATCAGGCGGAGTTCAGGGGTAAACCAGGGAGCAGAATGGGTGAAAGAAACTGTTTTGGTTTTCACGGGCGCAAGCTGGTCAAGGCAGGAGGAGAGAGTGTGGTTGTAGTAGTCAGTGAGGTCAGAAGGGGTGTGGAGGTCAACGAAGGGAGAAGTGGACATTTTTTCAGAGAGGGTGGATGAGAATGAGGTCTGTGAAAGAGCGTTTAGCTTACGGAAATTGATAGTGCGATAATGCCTTGGTGCTGGGGTGGGGATGTTGATGGTCATCGTGATGGCTAAGTGGTCAGAGAGGGTGAGGTCGGAGCCAGAGAGATGGTGCAAAATTAATCCAGTAGAGCAGACAAGGTCCAGAATGTGCCCACGGTTATGGGTAGGAAAGTTGACATGTTGAGTGAGGTTAAAGCAGGTGAGTAAATCAGTGAAGTCAGTGGTTATTGTGGAGTCAGTGGAGTCCATGTGGATATTGAAATCACCGAGGAGGAGGATTGAGGGGGAGAGGGAACAGCTGGGTCAGAAAATAGGAGAAGTCAGACAGGAATGATGGGTGTGGTTTAGGAGGGCGGTAGACGACAGCCATGACTGACTGTGTGTGACCAGAGAGTTTAAAAGCCAGGTGTTCAAATGATGGAGCAGATGAGATGGAGATGAGGTTGGTCTTGATGTCCTGTCGGTGAATTACGGCAATTCCACCACCTCGGCCCTCCGAGCGTGGTTTATTGATGTAAGAATATCCATTGGGTGTAGTGAGGTTGAGTGAGAAGTAGTCCAGAGGTTGTTGCCAGGTTTCAGTGAGAGAGAAAGTCCAGTTTATTTTCCAGAATGTAGTCGTTCAGGATGAGGCTTTTGTTGTTGAGGGACCGGGTATTGAACAGGGTGAGCTTGATGTTGCTTTGTACGGTGGGGATGAACTCAGGTGATTTAGCCAGGGTTTGCAGACGGGAGGTGCGATCGTGTGCGTTGCTGTGACCAGGTGCGCTGGGACGATGAGTGGGAGTGCGCTGAGCCGACCAGAGTATGGGAATGAAGTGACCTGTTTGTAAATAAACAAACTTACGACCGGAGCCTCTATGAATGTATCTGGGTCGTCGCAGGAGTCCGTGGGATTTGATTGCAGAGATGCATGATGGGGTGGAGTGAGTATTGAGCAGAAGAAGCCTTGCGGCGGAGTACCTTAGAGCCATGCCAGGCAGGAGCGAAGGGACGAGTAAGAGGCCAAGGTTGAGGAGGACGAGTAGGCCTTGCCGCAGCGGCAAACGACCGCAGCCGCTAATCAGACAGCAAAGGCCGCAGCGGCAAACGACCGCAGCCGCTAATCAAGCAAACCAAGACCGCAGCGGCAAACAGCCACAGCCGCAAACAACGGCCACAAACAACGGGAGCGGGCCTGAGGAAACAGTGGAAGAGCCGGGCATGCGGAGCCAGGAGCAGAGCCGGGACCGAGCAGAGGGCAGACCCAACGGCCAAAAAGCCGCCACGACCACCAGAAAAGCAGACTATATACAATGACCCAGTCGGAGAAGCGGCTAGAAGTAACGCCAGCGTCCCCTCCAGACCGGACCGGAAGCGGAAGCCACACACAGACTTGACGACACACAGAAGTCTTGACGAGATATTGACATCACAAAGTTGGGCTCCCATGATCCAGCCAATACGGAGACCGCAAGTTGCTTACTGAGACCACAACATTCTCCATGACCCGAATTTCCCAGATATTAGATTGTAAACATGCAGTTCGCCCCCCGGAAGCCTCCGCCAAGCTGTCTGACATCAAAGGAAGACAGCCTTCAAATGCCAAGCTTTGCCGCCTGGCATGAGAGCATAATTGACTTGTTCTCACCCCATCTGAATGGACATATGAATGGACAAAGTGTGTCGAATTTAAAGTCCTTTTCACGTGATATGTTATTCTCCAATAGTTGATCTATCCCAATATATCTTAAAAGGTTGCCTTTTAACCTTTTAAGGGAAAACGCCTTTAGTTGTTATTTATGATCCCCCCCCCCCCCCCCTCCCCTCCAGACTTGCTGCAGCAAGTTGATTTTTATTAAACTAGCTGCAAATGACTTTTAAACTCTGTTTTATATACAACCGAGCTGGACACAAGCTTTGATCAATAGTTAAGATTAAATTTACCCACAGCAATAACTCAAGAACTGCTGAAGGGATCCAAGTCAAACTTAGTGCAAGTATACATCATGATGCAACGATGAACTTATGAGATTTTGGTGTTCGAGGTCATGCCAGGTAAAAAAAAGTGATACTTGAGAACAGCTTAAGAGATTGAAATCAAACTTGGTACAAGTATGTATGATGTAATAATGTGGGCGGAGGCATATCGGTCAACGTCGTGACATCGAAGAGGGTCGTTTTAGTTTAAGTGAATCTTCACCATCGAGTGGATGTGGCCAAAAATTATAATGACACTATCTCAAAAAGTAATGGATGGATTTGGATGAAACTTGCTGGATTAGTTGGGTAGGTGATAAGAACAAGCCGATTAATTTTTGATTTAGGTCCGAATCCAGATCCGGCCTCTCGGTGGGATACAAAATGTAAACTGGTCAGCCTGACGGAGGTGTGCGCTCTCCTGAGTGACGTTCTCATTGGGGATGTACTTCTCTTACACATTTATTTTCTCTTGTCTATCAGTGTGCTTGTTGGGAGAGACGCAGTGTCTCACAAAAACTGCTGCTAAAAATAAGGCACCACTGCACAGTGCACATGGTGCATGTGTAATGCAAATAACATGGGGTGCTGAAAGCTCACAAGGGAACACAGTGTGTGACAGCTGTCCCACCAGTTTCAGTCGAGACTGCCAGGAGATGAACCATTAATCTTATCTTGTTTCCAATCGCTGAGCCATTTGAAACATGGCTCCTGACTGTATTTCCTTTATTGATTTTGATTGCTTTGTTTTTTGAAAAGTATTCTTTTAAACTTTTTTTTTTTTTTTTCGCACCTGGAGCTGACTGAATAAGCGTCGTGACACTGATTCAACAAGTTTAGGTTTGCATTGTGGCTCATTCCAAGGATTGCCACTTTTTGCATCGTGGCTTTTTCTGATTACTAATTTTGTTTGTGTGGTGGTCAGTTTTTTTTTTTTTTTTTTAATTATCCCCACACTTTAAACAAAAAGGGCGGATATTGTAATCGTCTCTGTCTGCCTGTTATGATATATACTCCAACGGTTGTGCAGAAATTCACCAAATTTAGGAGTTGTGATCACCACATGGCAATAAGGTGCAAGAGCAGTATCATTTTGGCCTCATTCCCTGGGGCCCTGCAGCAGGGTCGAAAGGTCAAATACCAAAAAAATGCAATTATGGGCATATTTTAAAACATTTTTAACTAGAACGACACTCTTCGACGTCATGACGTCGACCAATATGCCTCCGCCCACAATATTACAGCATTATACTACTTGTACAAAGTTTGATTTAAATCCATTCAGCTGTTCTCAAGTATCACATTTTTACCTGACATGACCTCTGACCACCAAATTCACCTCACCGTTGATGCCAAAATATAAGCAGTTCATCTTTGTTTTATAATATATACTTATACCAAGTTTGGGCAAATCCCATCACTGGTTCACAGATTATCACGGTAACTGGATTTTTACCGAACATGACCTTTGACCTCTTGACGCAAAAATGTTGTCAGTTCATGTTTACATCATTATACGTACATGTACCAAGTTTGATTTAAATCCCTTCAACTGTTCTCAAGTTATCACCTTTTTACCTTGCATGACCCCTGACCTTTGACCTCTTGATGCCATAATTCAATCGGTTCATCTTTGCATCATATACATTATACACCGATACCAAATTTGTTCAAAATCCCATCACTTGTTCACAAGTTGGCATGGCAACATAACTTTTACTTAACATGACCTGTGACCTTTGCCCTTAGACCTCATGACCCCAAAATCTAATCGGTTCATCTTTACCCCATTATACATACCTTTCCCAAGTTTGAATTAGATCACTTCAGCCGTTCTCAAGTCATCGCGGTAACGAAAACCTATCACGGACGGCGGGACAACCTGAAAACATAATGCCTCCGGCGACTTCGTCGGCAGGGGCATAAAAATGAAACTTTGTATGTACAATCAACATAAGTGGATGCAAGAAAAAATATGTAAATTTTTGGGATTTGACCCCTGGTTCATAACCCTGGGGATGCAGACTTGGGGTCACAAGGGTCAAAACAGAAGCTTTTTTTTCTTTTCTTTTTCTTTTTCTTTCTTTTTTTTAACTCCAAATTTGATATTGGGTCATTCCTCATGGAACTCTGTGCGATCCTTCAGCTTTGCTGTAGGTGGGAAGTGTGGGGATTTTTGATGGTGTGCCATCGACCTCGCTCGAGTTATCCTCACACTTTTTGAAAAAAATTGTATTCTGCTTCGTCTGTCTGTGTCTCCGTTGGTCACGCTATCACCTGAACGGTTGTGCAGAAATTTACCAAGCTTGGTAGCTATGATCACCATGTGGCACGAACGTGACAACAGTATCATTTTTAACTCCCTTCTCTGGGTTGGGGGGAAAAGGTCACATTCCAAAAAGTGTGATTATGGGTACATTTTTTTTTTTTTTTACATTTAAAAATAAAACTGTATATGCAATCAACATTGGGAGATGCATGGAATATGGAATGATTTTTGGGATTTGACTCTCGGTTCATTTCCTGGGGGTGGGGCGGGTGGACTTTTTGGGTCACATGGGTCAAAACGGACCTTTTTAAAACTCAAAATTTGATATTGGGTCATTCCTGGTGGAACTTTATACCATCCTTCAGCTTTGCTTTAGATGGAAATTTGCGATGGCATGCCATATACTTCGCTCTAGTTTTTATTGGTATCATGTATGCATTGCATTACATCAAAGGTATGCTGGTTGCATCATTGCTGGGTAGTTGCATCATTGCATCTCAAGCATAGCTGTGCTGGGGATGCAGTGCCCCCTGTTTCAAGTAAGCTGGTACTCATTTTGCTGACTTCGGAAGGATGAGAAGCTGCCTCAACCCACTTGGTGTTAATTCAACCCGAAGATCTCAAGTCAGCCACTTTAACCGTTGAACCAACACCAGGCTCTTTTATAAATAATAAAAGACAAGCTATCTTCAGTGTGTGGAGTGGATTTTGTGATGTCGGTGTAAAAGTGAGGGTTGAGGTATTTTAATATAAGGAAGGTGCATTTGTCCCCATTTTCTCTCTCTCACTGTTTTGTTCATTGTCACTCGTGTTGTGCCTACGATGTTTGGTTACAATGCCTCAGTTATTCGTACTGCATCTAAATGTTCTAAAGAACAACACAATAGACATCACAACACCTACAATTTGTGATATACATAATCAGTATCAACCACACAAAATAGTTCAAACTCCCCTTAAGAGTGTCGCGACCAGCAAATTAAAAGTACAGTACATTCCTTTGGAAAGAAGTTACCGTGAAGGCTACTTCTACTGTCTTAGAAGAAAAAACACCATATAGTCTACTTGCCAGAAATGTGAATCCGGAAATGTTGAGTACCCCAAAGTTTTAAGTTAGAAATGTACAGTATGGGTCCCCAGCACTTAGAAACTGCCGGATGCTAACTTGCATCTGTTGGGCAATTAGCAAAATTAGCATTAATAGCATTAACCCTATCAAACATAGGCCTGGGACACTGAAATTTCTGTTTCGCTCTATTGCTCCACTTTTATTCACAGGTATTAGAGGTAACAAAGGCAAGTACCATACCAAACTAGAATAATATGACTATGGGTAAATAATATCCTCAAAATTAAAACACAAGTATACCCAAAATTATCAGAGCTGAAAAATATGTGCACTAGTTACACAACATAAAACTTCCATCAAGAAAGAGCGTCTTGCACTTCTACTACTCTGCACTGTTATAAAGCATATCCTCATAAAACTCATCCTCATTGTCTTCATCTTCTTCTCCTGACTCTACATTCTTGTCATATTGCTCTCTTGCTGTGAGTGTGTGAGTGTGTGAGTGTGTTGCAACATGTACTATCGGAGCCTTTGCAGAAGCAGTAGCTGGTACAGGCCAGGCCTGCAGCTACGCAGCTGCACTTTGCTGTTAAACAGGGCTTTAACCCAGCTTTGCAGCTACAGCTGATCATTTCCAACACGGCAGGAGGAGCAACGGGGCTTGCATCCAGGATGGGCATGATGACTTCCTCTCCCTTCTCGCCTTCCTTCTTATTCCATCCAAACTCTGTTATGTCCACAGCTGGTGGATCAGGGCAGTCTGCTGCTTTCCAAAGCAGCACCTGTAGATGGGCACGCCGTCCATGGAGGAGAGCGTTGCGCTCTGTAGGAGGCAGTGTCTTCAGTGCTGGGGGGGTTTTGCGCTTTTGGTAGATGTCATATCTGGCGACGTTCAGAGATGCCGACTCCCTCTTGTTGTACAGAGCCAAGAAGAAACCACTCACTGCCTCTGTAATCTGTAAATCAGTAGCTCCCTCCTCTCCGATGAAGTGAAGCAGGTCACCAGGTACTACTCTCATGGCCTTGAGTGCGGACACCTTCCCTTTCCCCACGGGATAGGAGGTGGTGTCACATCCGGAGAGAGCATGCATAGCCAGGATGGAGCGACACTGCTCACCGAGATTCTCTACTGTCGAATTGATGTTGAGAATAGTGCCATCCCATCTCTCCATCTGCAGGTTACATGTGATACCCACCTTCCAGCACCAATAGACCATGAGTACGAAAACATCAGTGTCGTCGCTGAGAATGCGGACAGTTTCAGCTCCGCAACTGGCTGCATCCAACATGTATGAGATGAGGGAGACGTCAGCCTCGTCATGAGTGACAATACTGTCTGCTTTGCTGACCATCTTGATGTGATCTCCTATGCTGTGTGTGCACAGGAGCTCACCCAGTCTCCGTTTGTTTGTCTTGTTCTTCATCACTTTGTCGCGGCTAGGTAGAGGGGTTGTCAGTGAGAGTTGGTACTCTGTTGAGCTCTCCCCAGCTCTTCTCTGCCTCTCGTGGTCTTTGGCAGAGACTTGCTCATACCGGTGAAAGATGACAAATGTTTCGGTGATGTAGCGATTAAGCCGGCACCCCATGCTGGCTGTGAGGTCAGCCACAGTGCCTGACGATGGCCACACCACGTGGTAGATGAGCTGCGATGCATCAACGAGTACAACATGTGGTGGGTGGGGATTGGGGGCAAGGATTCCAAGACGCTGGACGATCACAGACTTGTTACCCTTCCTGAGGCATCCATACTCATCGATGATGGATGTAGGGACCGGGCCGAGCTCGTAGTCAAAGAGGGCAGAGAGCTCCATTCTTCTCTTGCTCCCCACCACCAGCAGCCGAGCAAACAACGCCTCAAGGTCACATATGATTTTCGCATTGACCTTCACTCTTTTTTTGGTGAATGTCATTGTCACCACCTTATTTGAGATGGGCGCATGAAATCTCTCAGGAAGTGATGAAGAGAACAGTGTGCTCATGTCCTGGCCGATCTTCAATGCATCTTGCACATTCACCTTTTCATCTGCCACCTGGCCATTTATGATATGGTGGAGGGTGGGGATTGGTGAGTCTCTATGGTGAGTGGATGGGAGTTTTCCTGTCGCACTCTCAGGATTTTAGCCCGGTCCTCCGCGTCCAATTCCCGCCGTCCTTTACCCTCTTCTTTGTGTCTGTTGGGCTTCATTGTCTTATCCGGTGCTTCAGCATCGTCGTAAATCTCATCCAATGACTTGGAGAGATAGGAGCAGATGCCGAAAGATTGGATCCACACGGCGACCTGCTCAGGGTTGGTGGAGATGCCCTTCATGCCTCCTACTCCCTTCCCTTGCTTGATGCATGTCTGCTCCCCAAACATGTCTCCACTCACTGCAGCTGCACCATCAGAGTGGCGGCACACATGGCTTCCAGCGTAAAGGTCATCCTTGGCAGTAGCAGGAAGGTACTGCATGTCGCGCAGATGCCATGTGATCCATCTTGCGTAGTGGTGATGACCGGCAGCAAAGAAATAGGGCAGCATCTCTTCAAGGCAGTGTTGTTGCAGCATCCAATCACCCTCTCATTCTGCTCGCCAGAACCTGTGAGCTATTAGGGTAGGGGTGATGAAACAATCCACCCATAGCCGGCCTGTGGGGTGCTCTCTGGCTTTCTCCAGGAATGCCGTTATCTGCTCGTGAGTCTTCTCTCCCTCCTCTAAGAAGTCATGAAGAAGAGCAGACACAACCATACGGAAGGCTCGCATAGCCTTGGGCCAGGCCTTCCCGTTGAAGATGGATTTCAGGCCTCCAAATGATGCACCGACTAGCTCCTCCACACCTGTTGAATTCATCAGTTGTCCGATTGAGCCGATGAATGACATGAGAGTGTGCATCATCCCAGGTCTGAGAACCACTGATGACCATCGCTGCAGATCACTCCACTTGATCAGGCAAGCGATCACGTACAGCTGCATGTCAAACGTGATATGACTGTGGCTCATGCCAAGCTGCCTCAGTGATGTGTCTAAGTAAGCAATGGTACTGAGTGGGCAGGGTGGGCAGGGTGAGTATCAGGGTGGGCAGGGGGCGCAGGGGGCGAGTTAAGCAGTGGTCCAAAGACACTTATCGTCTTCAGCTTTGGAGCACTGTCATCACCATTGCGATCTTGCACAACATTGTAGACTGCCCAGTCCAGGGGAAGAGTGGAGCTGCGAGAGCCAAGCAGCATCCTTCTTCTGTGCTCTTGAAACACACTGTTTGATGGCATCTTGGAAAGCATCAGTTCTTGGGACTTCTTTCAGAGCTGGTGGAGTCATCTTCTTGGGGCCTGTGTAATGTTCAATGACAAAACTGCTCTTATGAGCTATACTAAGTTTCCCAGCTTCAAGCTTCGTCAGACGGGGTAGTTTCAGCAACATGACCTTACCACCAGGTGTGGCTCCTCCGGGGAACAGGAGACCTGCTGGATTCTGCACAATCTGAGTGGCCATGGCATGAGTCGTGCGGCGACCATTGGGTGTGAAGACCACAAGATCAAAATTATCACCCCAACTGTGGATAGGGCCGATGTGCCTCTCCAGGCCGACTGCGCGCAGGAACTTATCTGGGTCCTCAGAAGTATATTTGGCAGCTGACACTAACATTGAAACTGTAGCTCAACATGAGAGTAGGGGCACTAACCGCGCAAAAAAATGTTGGGTGAAAAAAAATCCACGGCTTTTACATCCCTTTTTTTTCACATGAAATTTTTATAAGAACACTCACGGAAAGCATATCTGTCTAAGTGTATTATGTCCAAATTTCATACAGATCCTTCAAATAGTTTGCTCACACGAAGCATTCAAACGGAGCAATAGAGCGAAACAGAAATTTCAGTGTCCCAGGCCTATGTTTGATAGGGTTAATGCTATTAATGCTAATTTTGCTAATTGCCCAACATATGCAAGTTAGCATCCGGCAGTTTCTAAGTGCTGGGGACCCATACTGTACATTTCTAACAAAAACGTTTGGGTACTCAACATTTCCGGGTTCACAAGAGGGCTCTGGCTTGGCAAGTAGACTAATA
The DNA here is from genome assembly GCF_964187855.1 of Myxine glutinosa. NCBI lineage: Eukaryota > Metazoa > Chordata > Myxini > Myxiniformes > Myxinidae > Myxine > Myxine glutinosa. The sequence continues at coordinate 74,391,053 of NC_136269.1, read as the reverse complement.
GTTTTTTTAATGAAAAAAGATTTCCATGACAATTTTGAATTTTACTTTAAAAAAGAGAAACTGCTTTTGATGGATACTCCTGTGAAATGGAATGGCAAAAAGAAACTTTTTTTTGTGGATACGTAGTTTTTTTATTTCTCCACTGACAGGTTTGGGACATCCACCACTGCCTTACATTCTGCGAAGTGTTCCTCATAATGGGCGCAACCATTTCCATGTATCTGACCGGAAGAGGAAATTGCCCGGAAAGGATAGCAGCGAGGAAGCAAGTGTGCCCAACTCCACCCAAGTGCCCTGACCCTGCCTTTGTATGTGTAAAATCCATTTGTTGTCAACTAGTGATAGTTGTTGCACAATCCTAACCTTTACTCGTTTTAAATAACTTTGCCAATTTTACAATTTGTTCCTTCTTCTTCTTCTTCTTGTCTGGTTCTTCTTGTTGTTCTGCCTCTTCCTCTTCTGCTTCTTATTCCTCTCCTTCTTCCTCATCTTCCTCGTCTTCTTCTTTTTCTCATTCTGCCTCTTCTTCTTATTCACAATTTGTGGCCATGAACAAGACAGTCGGGTTTCAATCCAGCTCTGATTTTTCGATAACTGTCGATCATGCCTTCGGTGGTTGGAGATCTGATCGAATTGATCTCCTATGACGTAAATTACCAGTTCCACGATATTTGATTTGGAGTGATCTACAAAGACCTGCGTGTTGCGGTATGGTTGCCTTCGTGATCGATTCTGCATCGGTTAGTTTCTTCTGGTGCTGTTGCATGGATTGTTACTTAAATCTTATAATATACAAACGTAGCACAAAGTTATCTTTTTGATGATAATAAAGTTGTAATTTTTCAATGGTTTTGCTTTTAAAGTTCCTTGTTTATAAAAGTAAATGTATTAAATTGTGTTATACTATTTGAATAAAAAAGTTGAATCGTCACATGTAGTGAACTTTGTTTTTGGAGGAGAAGCATTGAAGTTGATAATCAAGATTCTATTTTGTTTTGGAATAATTATTTCATATGCAGCTGGTTGCATCATTGCTGGGTAGTTGCATCATTGCATCTCAAGCATAGCTGTGCTGCGGATGCAGTGCCCCCTGTTTCCAGTAAACTGGTACTCATTTTGCTGACCTCGGAAGGATGAGAAGCTGCGTCAACCCACTTGGTGTTGATTCAACCTGAAGATCTCAAGTCAGCCACTTTAACCGTTGAACCAACACCAGGCTCTTTTATAAATAATAAAAGACAAGCTATCTTCAGTGTGTGGAGTGGATTTTGTGATGTCGGTGTAAAAGTGAGGGTAGAGGTATTTTAATATAAGGAAGGTTCATTTGTCCCCATTTTCTCTCTCTCTCACTGTTTTGTTTATTGTCACTCGTGTTGTGCCTACGGTGTTTGGTTACAATGCCTCAGTTATTCGTACTGCATCTAAATGTACAATTCCGTTTATTTGGTTGGGCCCGGACGACAGTAAACTTTTCTAAGCGTTGGCCATCCTGGATGACGTTCTTCAGATCCAACTGCAATGGAATTTTTTTTTTTTTTTTTGGAGACTAAGCTGAGGCTCATACAAGAGCTAAGAGAACATAAAGGGAGTGGGAGACGAGATGGAGAGAGGGAAGCACAAAAACAGTAGAGAACAGGGACATCGGTAGATCTGTGGAAGAGAGAGGGCTGAGGTAGGGTACACGGGATAAACAAGATGGACACTACAGGGATTTGAGGAAATAAAACGGAATTTGAAGGAGGTGGATTTGGGATGGATTAACGGGGGTAGAAAAGATAAAGGTTTTGGATGAGGGAAGATAAGAGATGGTGGTGAACAGCTGTTTTGAAGACCTGGATTGAGGAGTGGGATTAAATAGAGTGTGGGAGTTTGTGGTGGGGAAAAAAGAGGAACGAAAGAGTGAAGGTGAGCAGACGGTCTTGATTTGGGCAGTTTAACCAGAAGAGGGTTTCTGGCAGATCTTGTGTGACCTGCAGGAATATTTGGGGGCAGAGCACAGACAGAACTGAGGGAGTTAGGCTAGAATGAGGCGGAAGAAGACAGAAAGACTGCCTGCAGTGAGAGAGTGAAAGGCCCTCAGAATCAGCTTCATCACGGAAGATACCAATGATTCAAAAGGCCTTGGTTCTACAGCATGAAGTTGAGTTAGGTGGAAGGCAGGAGACCAGCCCAGAGGGGAGAGCAGTACTCCATCAAGCTGCAGATTAAAATTTTGTATATGGTGAGAAGCTCAGTCGTGCCAAGAAAGGACTTCGCATGATTGGGGACTATGCCCAGAGTAGTGTAGATCCAGAGTAGAGTGGCCTGGTCTGAATCCAAATTGATGATCGGAGATCAAGCCATTGGAGAAGAGGAAGGATTTAATATCAGAATTGATGATGCATTCCATGACCTTGCTGATTATTGGGAGCAGGCTGATTGGTCTGTTGTTGCAAGGATCTGTTTTTGCACATTTTTTGTATAAAGTGGTGATGTTGGCTGATTTTCAAGCAGATGATAGATGACCTTGAGCAAAAGAGAGCGGGAAGAGAATAGAGAGAGGAGAGGGTGAGATAGAGTGGCAGAGCAGGATTTTAGGACCCGTGGGCTGATGCCATCTGGTCCAGTTGCAGATTCGGAGTTGAGGTTTGACAGCCACATCTACACCTTGTCAGGAGAGAAGGACATAGAGTCCAGGAGCAGCTGGGTAAGGTGGGTACAGAGAGAGATGGGTTTGGGACACAATATTTTGAGGCAAACACAGTTGAGGCATTCAGCTTTTTCATGTGCGGAGTCAGCTGTGTAGCCATTTGAGGTAAGGTGGGGGAGGGGAAGGAAGGTGGAACAAACACCAGAAACAGATTTGACCAGATGCCACCAGGATTTGGAGGAGGGAGACAGATTTGAGAGTGGAGAGATATTGCTTCCAGGGTCTCCTGGGGGTAGACACACTTGTGGCGAGCTTTGTGAAAGGAAATGAGATTGCCTTCAGTTGGATTTGCCTTCGATGTGGTGAAGCCGAGTTATTTCAGGGCAACTGTCTCGCCACAAGATTCAGTGTACCATGGACGGGAGGAAGGGTATGACAACTGAATACTAAAGGGGATAAATCTGTGCATGAGAGAGAGCAGTTTACTTTGGAAGAATTCCCAGGATGAATTGACGTCAGAGGCAGTGGAGATGGGAGACCAGTCCAGATGATTGATGTCTGCTTGAAGACCGTGCCCGTCAGCCTGAGTGAAATGCCAGACCCCTCGACGCTGAAGAGGCTCTCTGAGAATGGCCAGAGAGATGTCCACTTTAACAAGCACATGATCAGAAGAACCGATTGGAGCAGAAGAAGAGCAGCAGACATTTGCAGGGAAGTTTGTCATAACCAAGTCGAGAAGAGAAGATACTCCATTGACTGAGATCCAGGTCGGGAAATTGACAGATTGTGTCAGTCTCAGTGAGTCGCAGAAGTCCTTTGCTGAGATGCCATGGCTGGTGAAAGAGGTAGCCACACCCAGCCTGTTGGCATGATTACAGTTGAAGTCGTCCCATATGAGGAAGAGAGAGTTTGGGATGTGTGGATAGAAGTTGGTCCATGTTGTCAGACAGTGAGATGTAAATGGAGTCATCACTGTTTGGAGGACAGTACAGAACACATAGTCGTGGCCAAAAATATTGGCACCCTTGCACTTTTTTCAAATAATGCTCCATTTCTTCCAGAAAATTGTTGAAATAAAAAAAATCTTTCGGTATCCACAATGTATTTACAGACTTGGCATTTAATATGGAATATTTTTTTTGTGGGGGTGAACTTACTTTTCAAGATGTCTTAGAACCAAAAGTTCATTGGAATTGTGTTGAAATTATTCTAGATTTTGTTAATGTGACCTTTAAAAGAAACAAAAACCACATTTGACATTTCGAAGCAAATAAATTGATCCTTGAAAGTGATGTAAATTGATATCGAACTCAATTCACGGACAGTACTGTGTTAAACTTCTGTACGTTTTCCAGAAGTATCCCTTTATTTTGCACATTAGCCAAAAAAAATTTCAGCAAAAACAAAAGCTAAATTATGACTGGGATTATGGACAGTAAAATTACAGTTCAGTACTTCGTGTAACCCCCACGAGCATTCAGGAGAGCACGTACACGTCGAGGCATGCTGTTCACGAGATTTGCCAAGGTTTGGACAGGAATCGCTTGCCATGCAGTGATAATAGCCTGCTGCAATTCACGCACAGAGGTAGGCTGCTGGTCCAAGTTGTCGATTTGACGCGTTAATTCTGCCCAAAAGTTCTCTATCGGATTCATATCCGGGGACATGGCAGGCCACTCCATATGCTCTACACCATGGTCAGCAAGAAAATGTTGGATCATGCGAGCACGATGAGGCCGTGCATTGTCATCTTGGAAGACAAAGTTTCCTCGAAAGGCTGCACGAGCAAATGGAAGCAATGTTTCTTCCAGAATGACCCTGTACTTGAACTGGTTCAGGTTTCCATTCAGAACAACCAGGTCAGTTTTGCCCCCTGCATGAAAAGCAGCCCAAACGGTCACCCCACCACCTCCAGCTTGGACTCTTGGCACTATACAATCTTCGTTGTGGGCTTCATGCACTTGTCTGTGCACTCGGACGCGGCCATCTTGACGATAGACCAGAAATCTAGACTCATCACTGAAGGTCACGTGATTCCAGTGTCCTGGCTGCCATTGACGGTGCTCTCTGGCCCACTGCAATCGGCGCTGGCTGTGTTGTCTGGTCAGGCGTGGCTTTCTCAGGGGACGCCTGGCACGATAGCCTGCTTGAACCAGTCGTTGGTTGACTAGCCTTCTGGATACAGGCACATTTGTCAGTTGCTGCCACTCAGCCCTAAGCCGATTAGCTGACTTGGTACGGCCATTGCAGACTAACCGGTGCAGCTGGTGATCATCTCTCCTTGTGGTTCTGCGTGGACGTCCTGGCCTCGGTATTGGAGTAGGGACACCCCTCTGAGCATTTCGTTTCAGTATCTTTGACACCTGACCTTGAGTGATGCCATACTGCCGAGCAATAGCACGCTGTTTCATGCCAGAATTTCATAAAGCCACCACTCCATGACAAACTGCATTGTCAAGTTGACGGACCATCTCCAGAGGAAGCGGCAATAACTTTTGTAGACGTGCAGCAGTTGTTTTCCACTAATACAGAATGCAACAACCCTTATATACCCGATTGTGAAGCCAATCTTCAAATGTACCTGTCCTTACATTTTGTCACGCCACCTGTGATATAACCCTGTTATTGACTTCTTGCTGAGAAAGACAATCAGTGACATGGTTCTTTCAACAAAGACATCACCGAAGGGTAAAATAAACTCACCAGATTGATATACTGAGTTCAGAAAGTAAACCCAAGTCAAGAAAGAAAAAAAATTCCATATTAAATGCCAAGTCTGTATTTGGTTTGCAGTGGAAGAAAACAAAAAAAGCTGGAAAAATTACTAAATATTATTCTACACAGAAATCCTAAAATGGCCCAGATATTATTATTGGCACCTTTTCGAAGTTGTCAGAAATAATTTGATTTCAAGCACGTGATTCTCCTTTACTTTGGAATTGAAATCACCTATGGTGAGTTGCAGGTTCCTGCAATATAAATAAAATCACTCATTCAAACAGTTTGAATGGAGAAAAGGAGTCACTCTGCTGTTTTGTGTCATTGTGTCCCATTTTGTGTCACTTCATGTTGTAGAAACAATGAGCATGGAGAAAAGAAAGAAAACCAGAGAATTGTCTGAGGAGGTCAGACACAAGATTGTATACAAGCATGGACAATCTCAAGGCTACAGAGACCTTGTGTTACGTGCTCCTCCCCAAACCCCGGTCACGGTGTACCTCCGAGCCCCGAGAGGAGTCACGGCAGAAATGTGTTATTCCGTGTGTCAAAGATCAATGGTGAAACCACACCAATTGTTACCAACAAACAAGTATTGTATTAAGATCACACAAGAATAACAGCACAATAACAATATTAATCAATTGTACAACCGATATATCATTCCTATGATGGTACCATCAGTTTCGTACAATATAACTCACTGTGCTCCAAGTGAGCGAAAATAACATTCCCAATGTCTCTGTCCCAACTTCAAACCAAAGTCGATCCACGCTCCATTGATCACCAGAACGATGCTGTATCGAGACCAGAATCCTGCTCGGTTGACAGTCACACTGCCAAAGATGGGCAAAGGTGTCCTCAAGAGGCGACTGGGAAATCAGACCTTCGGGTATGGACGTTCAATGGCTCACAAACGGCGAACCGCAAATTAACCTTCGGGTATGGACGTTCAACGGCTCACAGACGGCAAACCGCAAATTCCCACTCAAAATCCACGTTACGCACACACACACCAGATTAACGTCTGGATGGTTGTGAAAATGGTTGAAGCGAGGTGAAGAGCCGAGAGCGTTGCAAAATCGGTCGCGAGGCAAAATGGCCAACGGTCCGTTCTCGAGACGTAACGGCACTCCAATGATTTTCTTCGGAATCAACCGCAAAACCTGTCACGCAGGTTTATCTGTCACAGCGATAACAACTCTGTCGCAGTAATCCCTTTCCCAGGAAACCCCAAAGTTCACTAGTGACCCCCGTTCACCAGCATTTGCTCCAGACCTCCAAGCAGCTCGGCTTCTTCTCTGACCTCACTCGCTCCGCCTCTTCTTCCTCTTCTTCTTCCTCTTCTTCCTTTTCGTCCGGTTTCCGGTTTCTTTTAAAACACTAACTTTTTTTACCTTTTGAAAACAGCTATCTCTATTTCACTTAAACGATAACAATAAAATAGTACATGGAACCAAAAATGTTTACAGTGGATGAGAACCATAACAACGGAAGTGACGAAGCCGTAACACTTGATGTTCCTGTGTCCACCGCACACAATGTCAGCAAGATGTTGAAAGCCTATGACAATGTAGCCAACCTCATTGGACGTGGCCGCAAGAGAAAACTTGAGCGAAGATTGCAGCGAAGGATTGTTCAAATGGTGGAGAAAGCACCTCGATCAAATGCCAAACAGATTCAAGCTGACCTTCAGAAACAAGGTACGACAGTTTCAACTCCCACCATCCATCGCCAACTTAATGAAATAGGGTTCTATGGTAGGAGACCCAGGAGGACCCCACTGCTGAGAGAGAGGGACGAAAGCCTGACAGGAGTCTGCCAAAGCACACCTGGACAAGCCAAAATCCTTCTGTTGACAGATGAGACCAAATTGGAGCTTTTTGGTGAAGCAAATCATCTCTATGTTTACAGAAAACAAAATGAATCCTTCAAAGAAAAGAACACCTTCCCTCCAGTCAAACATGGAGGAGGGTCAGTGATGTTTTCGGGTCTCTGTGCTGCCTCTAGCACTAGGTGCCTTGAATGTGTGCATGGCATCATGAAATCTACAATCTGAAATCATCATCATGCCATCTACTCTGGACATGTTGCTTCTGCTGTCTCAAAAATGGACGGAGGTCCTCAATGCCAAACAGGAGATCAGAGCTGTCTCACTTGACATATCACGTGCCTTCGATACGGTCTGACACCCAGCTCTGCTCACCAAACTCTCCTCCTATGGTATCCATGGAAATCTCCACTCATGGCTTGTGGACTTCCTCTCCAGTCGTAGTCAACGTGTGGCCCTGAATGGATTTCTCTTATCTTCCCTTCTTGGTCAGGCTGGAGTTCCCCAAGGCAGTGTTCTGGGCCCTGTGCTATTTCAGGTCTTCATCAATGATCTCTCCGACTCTCTGGAAAATCCTCTCTATCTCTTTGCTGATGACTCCACTATCTGCCACTCCATTCCTCATCCCTCAGATCGGCAGTCTGCAGCCTCCACACTCTCTGCAGACCTGGACAAAATCACAGACTGGTCAAACAAGTGGAACATGTCTTTCAATCCTGACAAATCTCACACTCTACTATGTCTCTCCGAAAAGACCGACTGGAAAACCCTCCCATCCACTTTCTCAACAATCCTCTCCAAGAAGTTCTGTCGCTCAAGCTTTTGGGTCTCACTATCTGCAATGATCTTTCTTGTGAAAACCACATTTCCAAGCTGGCCTCCAAAGCCAGTCGACGACTGGGCATCCTCCATCGTGCGAAGTCCTTCGTTGGCACACCTGAGCTCCTCACCACGTACAAGGCTTTCATCCGCAGCTCAATGGAATACTGTTCCCCCCTCTGGGCCCGGTGCTCCTGCCTCACACATATCTCGGCTTCACGCTGTTGAAACCAAATCTTTCAGAATCATTGGAATCTCCTGCGATGAAGCTAACTCAGAGGGCCTTTCACTCACTCACCACAGGCAGGTTGGTGGTCTTTCTGTTTTCTATGGACTCCTCTCCGGCCTTGCTCCCCCAGCTCTCTCTGTGCTCTGTCCCCCTAATATTCCTTCAGGTCGCACATGATCTGCCTGCAAACCTCTTATGGTTAAACTGCCAAAATCTAGGCTCTCTGCTCACCTTCACTCTTTCATTCCCCTTTTCTCCCGCCTCTGGAACAAACTCCCACACTCCCCCCTTCAATCCCACTCCGCCCTCCAGGTCTTTAAAACAGCTGTTCACCACCATCTCATCTTTCCCCATCCAAAACCTTGATCTTTTCTGCCCCCGCTAATTCACCCCAGATATACTTTTTTTGAAATTCCAACTTCTTTCCTGGAAGTCCTTGCAGTGTTCATGTGTTTTATACCTCTCCCACCTCCCCCCAAGCCATCCCTTTCCTACATTTCTCCCGATGGCCCTGCTCTCAAATGTTGTTTTTGTGTCCTTCCCCCTCTCTCCCCATCTTGTCTACCGCTCCCCTTATTTTTGTGTTTTATGTGTCGGTTTGACTTTTTGTGTGATTAATGTTAGCTGTTTCACGAGGCTCGATCTTGTACACCAAAAAAAAAATCAGGAGATTACCAAGGCATTTTGGAGCACAATGTTCAACGCAGTGTCAGAAATCTGGGTCTCCGTCGAAGGTCATGGGTCTTGCAGCAGGACAATGACCCGAAACACACTTCAAAAAGCACCCACGAATGGTTCAAGACAAAATTCTGGACTGTTCTGAAGTGGCCAACAATGAGTCCAGATCTGAATCCCATTGAACACCTGTTGGGAGATCTGAAAACAGCAGTTGAGAGAAGGCACCCTTCAAATCTGGGAGAACTGGAGCAGTTTGCACAAGAAGAGTGGGTCAAACTGCCAGTAGAGAGGTGTGGGAATCTCATTCATGGATATAGGAAGCGCTTGACTGCAGTTATTTTGTCCAATGTCTGTGCTACCAAATATGAAGTCTTGGGTGTCAATAATTTTCCCAATGCCATTTCTTTTTATTTTCTGATTTAAAAGGATATATTAAGTTCTGAATCAAAAACAAAGGTTCTGCAATATTAAAAGTGAAATATAGAATTGTGGAAACCAAATACTTTTGTCAATTTCAACTTATTTGTAGAGAAAATTGTGAGATTTGAAAAAAGTGCAAGGGTGCCAATATTTTTGGCCACGACTGTATGAACAAAAGGTGGGAGCGGAGGGGAAGCTGTAGCCAGAGGGACTCTTGGGGTTTGGGAGGTATAAGAGCAGTACACGGAGAGTGAAAAAGAAGTTTTTTATGTACATCTTTTATATCGTTTTTTAAACCGTTTTTTATTTATTTATTTCTTTTTTGTTGTTTTTAAATAAGAATGCGATTCGACCATCAACTGTGCTCGGTGTAACTCATTTGAAGTGTTCTCTCATGGATATTTTAAAATTACAAAACTGCATTTTTTTGCCTGTTACGGATTACAACCTTCCAAGTCCCCAAGCGTAAATGGATGACGTCAGACGTTTGTCCATCGATCGTTTGAAGCGTGCACACGCGTCATTTAAAATGTGCTTTATCCGTAATAAAATTATCCTGTTAGTAAAACGCGCGCAACCTTCACTAAAAATGGATAATGGCGTTTCAATTTATATGGTTTAAAATGACATAAATCAGAATTGCGCGATTCGACAAACAACAACTCGTTTGGTCCCTTTCCTTTCGGCACCCATACGGATGTGACGTCATCATGGCCTTCCAGGCGAGAGGTGTGAATGGTACAGTTCACCGCTTTAACTGTGATTTGAGGGAATTTAGTGGAAGTATCACATTTGCTTTTAAGTTATCTGGCCTAGGTTCGATTACCGACCCAACTACAAGCTGTCCCATTGGTGTTTCCCAGGCATGGCGTTCAATGGTAGAATGCGGCGACCCTCGGATGGGAATCACCTGCCACCTGGACGTCCCGTCTGCCCACATTAGTTGGTGGATGTTATTATTTAAAGACCCTCGGTGTTCTGCGCGAAGACTAGGTGAGCTATCATCTTTGCCATTAACAAGTTCCAAATTACTACCCTCACTAATGCTGGGAGAGGGATGGCAAACCACCGAGCATGACTCTTGCAAACAACCTGCTTCAGCAGCACCAATGTTCTCAACAGAGTAACAAACAAGAACAATAGAACATACCTCTGCTTTAGTGCATATTTCTGTATACTAGCATAGAACCTACCATATGGCACATAGTGATAGTATACCTTTATTTACCTTATCATACTTTATCTTCTGACACATACCTTTATTTGGGCGGTGTATAAGCTACTGGCAGCTGCCTCAAGTGGTCCCGAATACAGTATACAACAACAACAACATGCATTTTAAGGCCATTTTCCCTGCAAGAGTGGGGGTTAGCCTTGCGGTCCCCATGACGATCTTCTCCATCTTGCCCTATTTTCTGCATCTCCCCTTGTTAACCCCCTTGCCCGCATTTCTTCTTCCAACATCTTTAGCCAAGTCTTTCTCGGTCTTCCCCGTCCTCTACTTGCTTCCACATTCATTTCCATCACTTCTCAACCAGTCACTTTCATCCTTCCTCAACACATGACCAAACTATCTCAACCTGTTCCTCTTCACAGCATCAATCACAGGCTCTATTCCCATCATCCTTCGCAATTCATCATTTGTCTTCCTCTCTCTCAACGACACTCCGCACATCCACCGAACCATTCGCATTTCCACCCTTTCCAGCCTTCGTTGCTGCTCTACATTCATGACACATGTCTCGCTCCCATAAATCATAACACTTCTCACACATGCAGCATACACCTTTCCCTTCAGCTTCAATGACACTCCCCTCCTTGACCGCACGCCACTCAGTTCCCGAAACTTCTTCCATGCACATCTCACTCTCGCAACCGTTGCCGAGTCTGATCCACCTTCTCCATTCAGCATGTCTCCGAGGTAGCAAAATGTTTTCACACCTTCCAGCTTCACGCCGTCTCCAAGATTCAACTCAACATTTCCTCCATCTGCCACTCCCTCTGTGCACACATCACATTTGAATGTAGCTGCCATACTGGTTAATGACCCTCTCAGACCACTACATTTTTGATGAACCCACTCAGCACACATTGTACACTGAATGGAGTTCACTCCGACACCCTTCCTGACACAGCACACGGCCACTTCCCAGTTCTTTCCACCTCACCACATGCTTTACCACTTGCCATCACCTTCGTCTTTCCTATATTCACCTTCAGACCTTTTGTCTCCATACATTCCTTCCACTTGTTCATCTTTTCCTTCAGTCCATCCATACTTTCCGCAATCAACACCAGATCATCTGCATACAACAACTCCCACGGTAAACCCTCCTTTACGGTCTGAGCCAGCACTTCCATCACAGCTACAAATAGTAGTGGACTTCGTACCGACCCCTGATGCACTCCCACCTTCACCTCAAACTCACCACTGTTCCCGTCCTTCGTCCTTACAGCTGTGCGCGCTCTTTTGTACATTGCCATCACAACTCTGATCAACCATTCCTCCACTTCTAACTTCCTCAATGCCCATGTCAATATTTCGCGTGGAACCCTATCGAATGCTTTCTCCAGATCAACAAACCCAAGAAACAACTTCTTCCTCTTCTCCTGCAACTGCCTCACAATAAAGAGCGTGTCTGTCGTTCCTCTTCCTGGCATAAATCCAAACTGCATTTCGTCGATCTTCACCTTCTTCCTTATCCTTCTCTCCAACACCCTTTCCAATACCTTCATTCCATGCTCCCATAACTTTATCGCTCGGTACGAGCCACACTCCAGAGGGTGACCTTTCCCCTTGTATAGAGGGACGAGGGTACTCAGTTCCCAATCCACTGGAATGCGACCTTCTTTCACCACCAGATTACAGATCTCTGCCATTCTCTTCACACCCCAACTTCCTGCTGCCTTCAACATATCTCCCACAACTCCCGTCGGCCCTCCCGCTTTTCTACTCTTCATTGCTTTTATCGCTTCCTCAACTTCCTTCTCAGTTATCTTTTCTACCGGTCCTAAAACTGGGTTACTCTCTATGTTGCCATCCCATTCATTCTCTGTATTCAACAACATTTCCATATATCTTTTCCATCTTCCTTTAATTCCATCTGGGTCCACAACGATTTGTCCCACTTCATCCTTCAAGCAACTCACCCCCATCACATCACACCTCTCTTTCGCTATCTGCTTGCAATCCTGAATACCGCTCTCTGACCCTCTTCCGAATCCAAGCGTTCTCCGAACATTTTCCTACATGCCTCATGCGCCTTTGCTACCTCTTTCTTTGCAGCCTTCTTGGCTGCCTTATAACTTTCATGCTCTGCTTTTTCTGCTCCCGTACCCTTCGCCTTCTGCCACTCCTTGAACTTCTTCCTCTTCTCGTAAATCCTCTTTCCAACTTCATCATCCCACCACCATGTTTCCGAGTGCCTCGGTGGTCCTTTTGTCCATCCACATACCTCACCACCGGCTCCCAACAGACTATCTTTCATTGACATCCAACCACGTTCAAGCTCAACCACATCATTCTCTACCCGACTCAGCCTCTCTTTTAATGCCTCCCTTACTGTCACCTCTTTCAACCTCCACACCTTCATTCTCGGTTGGTACTTCACCCGCCGAGCTCTCCTCACACCCTTCGCCCTTATGTCGCAGACAACCAAGTGGTGCTGTGAAACAGCCTCCTCCCCTGGGATCACCTTTGTGTCCCGGTGGTGCCCCCTATCTCGCCTACGCAACATCAGGTAGTCAACAGTTGTCGTCGACCCAACTGACGTGTATGTAACAAGCTTATTATCCCATTTCTGGAACTGAGTATTACAAATCAACAAATCAGCTCCGTCATCAAACTCCAAAATCCTTTCACCTTCTCCATTTCTCACACCATATCCGTAACCCCCATGAACTCCCTCAAAACCGTCCATACTCCTTCCCACATGTCCATTTAGGTCTCCTCCTACCACAAAAACTTCCTCAGCTTTCACGTTTTCCATCAGCTTCTCTATCACACACCAGAACTTGTATACTGAATATATTTATATATTCCCGAATATATATATTGTTACAGGTCGCGGACAGATGTTATAGACCGAGCGGTGGTGTAAGACCGCGACCTAACAAAACTCACCCGATTCACCCAGAACTTTGGCCGTATCGCACCGTAGCTGCTCAATGAGGGAAAAGACAAAAACGACGCAATGCAAGAGGAAAAGGAATTAAAACGAGAAGACGTACAGACGAGTAATGGGGTTTATTATTTACACACACAAGCAAAAAGGAGCAATCAAGTTTATTTACAACACATAAGACGCAGGTGACACAGTGCAAATACTAGCTTATCTACAGGCTTAACTTATCCCAGGACAGAACAAACAAAAGACACTGACTCACGCGGGGAATTGCAGGAATCGCAGGATGTGGATGGCTGGAGGGAGAGGGAGGTCCAAGGGGGGTCATGCAGCACGATCGGCGCGTTTAGCAGCCGCCGTTCCTTTTCGGCCCTGCTCCAAACCGCCGCCCAGGCCCCAAGCGGCTGCCGGGTGTCGCTGCTGCTCCCGCCTCCACTTGCCTTGCCAGGCCTTGTCCCACTCGTCTGGTCCAAACCCTCCACTCTTTCTTGGTCCCTCACTCTGACCACCGACTCCTCACCGCAACCAACTCTGTGCAACCAACCCTGACCAACGGTGCAACCAACTCTCTGCGCAACCAACTCTGTGCAACCAACCAACTGTCCAACCACCTCTCTTTTACTTCCGTGCGCGCCTTTTTATAGCGCCTCCGGCGGTTAAGCCGCCGGTGTTCAGGACACGCCCATCGGGGTGCTCACCTCGGCCCTGGTTGGTCGCGCGACCCTCGGGCTCCGCCCTGGATGACGACGGGCGGGCACGCCCCTCCTCCCCTCTGACGAGGTGGAGACACGCCTTTCTTCCCTGACTCGAGCCTCGTGGTCAATGGCGGTTATTGGAGGGGAGGTAATATGGGCAATCGAGGCTCGGCAATGACGAGAGGGGATGTAATATGGGATGGAGATTTTGGGGATGGGAAGGAAAGGGGATCTATTCTCTTTCACTGGTGCAATGGAGTACTTTCAATTAATGGGAGACACAGCCTTATCCTAAAACACAGAATAAGAGATAACTATCGAACATGGATATTCTATGATTGGCTGACGTGTATGCTTGTGGACTATGGGACGCCCTTTTGGTCTTTACACAGCTCCGGAGGCAGGAGGCACAGAATAAACAATAATAATAATCATACAGCACACAATCAAAAAAAATATACAGTCCTCATATCCACAACACTGCACCCTCCTCCTCTTAGGCACGGCCCGGGCCTACAACTTTTATTTAGTGTGACACGTAGGTGTAGTTCCCTCTATTTTTAACCTGACCCTGAGTGCGACAGTTTTAAAACATAAATAAATGTGTCCCGCTGCTCCATTGCACCCTGCCTAACAGTCTTACGCCCACAGTTAACCGAATTGCGGAATGGTCTTCAAACTATACACTGACGGTGGGGAGCATTATTTACACTGACACTATTTTTATTTACAAAACTAACCCAGGACCTGTAATTGTTCTTTCTGGGGGGAGACAGTCTGCTCTGCATCGACGCACCATTAAAAGCACCCAAAAACGCACCCAAGCACCAATCGGTGCAGTCACCATAGTTCATCAGTGTTCCATAAAAATAAACCAACAACCCCTAACCCTGCAGGTGATCTCTTGCTTCTTCGGCTCCCTCTGCTGGTTATTATTATTTGTCTTCCAGATGTTGTCATTCTCTTTTGCTTTGCTTACTGGCGGCCTATTTGCAATAAAGTGTGCCCAATGTGTCCTTCTTATTTATTTTATTTATGGCCCACAGGGCCGACTAGTGTGGTTCACCTGTGGGGCATCGGTGCCCTGTGGCCAAGGTCCGCCAGCAAGATTTCGGGCCCTCATGGCCGGTTCCAGCAGAGGGGCCATGCCCCAACCCATGGGGTCCATAAGTGGTGCTCGGCCACAGGCATGTGGTCCATAATGTGGTGCATCGATGCAGACAGCTGGTTCTGGGAATTTCGGGCGCACAATGGCCGACCCACGCACGCTCCCCTCGGCGCCCAACGGCGCACAGGTCATGTGGGAGACAAAAGAAAGACAATTGAGCGAGGGGTAAGGTCACAAGGGTACACGTCAAAAAGGCAATGCAAGGCGAAATGCGTACGGAGGGCGAAGTGAGAAAGCTCGTCCCTACCGTACGTCACCCCCCTGTTACCTAGCCCACCCTTGCCCTTACCCCATATGTACAAAACCTACACATTACCAATTCGTCACTACTGTCACGTCTTCCCCATATTTCCCCTATACCAAATTCGTCTCCACAATCCCTCTACTTCAAAATTTGCCATCACCAAATTCATCATCAATCCTCATAAGGAGGCAGAGATGGAACATCAAAGCACAATGTCACACCCACGTCATGATGCGTCTCACAATCCAAACATTTGCATCATAAAAATAATTAAACCATGGCATGGTGTGGAGTACCTGTCACCTCAGGTGAGTGGATGCAGATGGTGCGAGGAGACTTCATCCTAACTACTTTCTAAATGACATTAACACACTTTACACTACCCGGGGTCTTTCCCTGCCAATCCATTGGCCAACTTACACTATGGGTTCTAATAACCAATTCCCATTGATCAAACTGTGGTGCTTTTCAATTTGGGGTCTCACTCCCCCGATTCATCTCCCGGTGCCCTCGCACAATTTCTGGGCCGCGACGTGTAACTCTCCCAGCAGGTCTACCCACCTGCACACCCCCACCACTGCAGTTGCCTCCGAGCTTACCTGCTCCCTGCCCTAACCTAACTACCTGGGGAAGGCCCTCTGGCGCTCTCCCCACTCGGTGCCCTCTCTGGCACTGGGCTACCCGGGTCCGTCCTCCGGATCCTCGGGCCCCACTGACACTAACGGCTCCCAGAGCCCACCTGCGGCCTCACCTGGCCGACATCCTCACAGTGGTGGAGTGCCCAAACCAACTACACATACTAACAGGCTACACGCCCAGCCATTTCCACAACACTAATGCACCCATCCAAATACCATTCTGTCACCCGCACCACAGATGCCAATATCCAACCACAATTTACCTGTACCCTCTACCTAACACTTACACTACCCGCCCCGGGTATCCGTGATGGGGGTCCACTCTTCCCCCATTCACACCTTCGCACCATCCACTCCACTCCACAATTTCCACCATTCTCACTCCACGACCATCCATTCCAATACTCCATACCATTTATTCCATACACCTGTCTTTCATTCACCTGTCGTTGCACACCTGTGCAATCCTACCTGGTGCCACCTGCACCCTCCTCCTCTTCCTGGAACAGTTGGTCAACACAACACACAATCACCACTACTCCCTCATACACTGCTCCACACACCTGTTCAGTTGCACACCTGTGCAATCACACCTGTTCAATCACACCTGTTCAATCACACCTGTTCAATCCTCATACACACGGCATCATCTCAGCTAACTACTCCCCTCTGAAACTTGCGCTTCCCAGTCGTCCCTTTAAACTATTGCGCTCCCACGTCATTATCATCCACACTAATCTACCTGCGTCCCCACTACAGGTATCAGTCACTAACTAACCTTATCGTCACCTAATGTCATCTTCGCTAGATCCCTATCATTATCCAAGCCCTCCCTGGCTCGGTTGTCATAGCCACCCCGTAAACTATTGCGCATTTGCCCCCACGTCTGTGAGGGATGGTGGATTTGCCATCCCACCACATCGGGGGTCTCTCCACTATCAATTTTGTTCGTCCAAATTCCAACCAATTCAAAAATTTTCCATTTACTGCCAATTCTATTCACTTTTCTAAATTTCTGATGAAAACACTATCACTATCACGATCACCATCATCACAGTCCGCTATATCCTAGCCTCGGTGCGTCATGACATCATTAAACTCGGCTTCGTAAAGCCGAGCAATGAATTCGGGTGGTTTGGTTGCCTGCAGGTTGAATCCGTCCGGCTTTCGGTTCAAGGGAGGTGGTTTGGTTGGACCGAGGCTCCACGCACCATCTCGGCGCGGCACCTTGCGGTCCCGGGCCCGATGGCTCAATCTCCCCCGGTCGGAACCCCGTCCCCACGAGGGGGCACCGTTCCGCCTCCTCCCACTCGCCCTTGAACCGGACCGGTCGCCTCGCCCGGCAAAGCCCGGACTCGACCGTGCGGGGCGGGGCCAAGCCCGAATCGGCAACGACGCTTCGAAGAGAAGCGACGCAGCATCGATCCGCGCCGGGCCTCGCACCCAACCAAGCACCGCTCGCACCGAGTGCTCGCATCGGCTATCCGTCGCTCTAACCACTAAACCGGTCACCGTCGGTGCTTTACTTGCATGCTTACAAGCATACGCTACCCCTTTCACCCTCACAAAACCTGGCGTTCCAACGCCGTCCGTACATTCCACCAACGCTCTCTCTGTTACACACCACACCTCTTGCGCACACTTCGGTCCACACCTCTCCTCCGTTACGTCCTCCGTAACACTCACCATGGGCGTGCACTCCGTATTGCTCTCACTCCCTGTGTCACACCCCGTACACACCGACGTGCATTCTCGCTCGCACTCGGTTTCACTCCCACACTTTATAACACACCCACTCGCCGACGCACACTTTTTTCTCCCACGCGTGCCATTTCCACTCACACGGGACCCTTCACCAACGCCCGGGTGCTTCCTCGATCCCAAGCGCGCGAAAATTCTTTTGTCGCTAAACATCCTCCTGCAAAATCTACCCGCACAATATACAGCGCGACTCACCTGGGGGATCCTTTTCTCCACGCGAACCTGCAAACTTCCATTCGGGTTAGCGAGTACAGCATCAGGATGTGCATTTAGACTTTGAGCAATTTCCATTCCTTCCTCCGATTGTTGCTCTTTTAACTTTAAGTCCCCGGTCTCTCCAATTTCAACTATACCCATAATTTCTTTGTTCACCTCGACGACCGTTGGCTTTAATAAAATTCCCTCTACCTCATCGGTCGCCGGCTTTTTCAAACCCCGTGTCGCGATTTCTACCCCCGTCATTGTACCCGTGCTTTCCTCCGCTTCGCTCAACCAGCGCTTTTCGACCCGCTTTACCTCCTCGTGCACCCGTGGGACCTGCTCGCCCAACCTGCGGTCTCTGTCCCTCTGCTCCCTTTCCTCCCAATCGGCCCCCATCCTATCCATTTTTGCATTCATTTCGGCCATGAAGGCTTGCATTTGGGCCACCGTTGGTAGTACAAAGGGTACTGTCACGATTTGTTGCAACAAAAGGTTCAAATCCAACGGCGGCGCTGCTACGGTCGCGGGCGTGGGCGCCGTGGCCATGTGCGAGGCGCCATTTTGCGCGTCTGATACCCCCTCAACCACATTGCCATTTTTCTCCTCCCTTTCCTCCACATACATTTCCCCGAGGTCCTGGGTCGATTCCACCCCGTCTATCTCTCCCACCGGCATCCCGTCGCCTTGAACAGCCATGGCGCGATTTCAAAATTCGGGTTTTGCTTTAAAAAAACAAATTTCGGCAGCTCGTAATTTTGACCAAAAATTTTTTTTCTAGATGTTTTAAAAATTTGGTTCGGGACCCGAATTCCACTCCCAGACACCAATTGTTACAGGTCGCGGACAGATGTTATAGACCGAGCGGTGGTGTAAGACCGCGACCTAACAAAACTCACCCGATTCACCCAGAACTTTGGCCGTATCGCACCGTAGCTGCTCAATGAGGGAAAAGACAAAAACGACGCAATGCAAGAGGAAAAGGAATTAAAACGAGAAGACGTACAGACGAGTAATGGGGTTTATTATTTACACACACAAGCAAAAAGGAGCAATCAAGTTTATTTACAACACATAAGACGCAGGTGACACAGTGCAAATACTAGCTTATCTACAGGCTTAACTTATCCCAGGACAGAACAAACAAAAGACACTGACTCACGCGGGGAATTGCAGGAATCGCAGGATGTGGATGGCTGGAGGGAGAGGGAGGTCCAAGGGGGGGTCATGCAGCACGATCGGCGCGTTTAGCAGCCGCCGTTCCTTTTCGGCCCTGCTCCAAACCGCCGCCCAGGCCCCAAGCGGCTGCCGGGTGTCGCTGCTGCTCCCGCCTCCACTTGCCTTGCCAGGCCTTGTCCCACTCGTCTGGTCCAAACCCTCCACTCTTTCTTGGTCCCTCACTCTGACCACCGACTCCTCACCGCAACCAACTCTGTGCAACCAACTCTGACCAACGGTGCAACCAACCCTGACCAACGGTGCAACCAACTCTCTGCGCAACCAACTCTGTGCAACCAACCAACTGTCCAACCACCTCTCTTTTTACTTCCGTGCGCGCCTTTTTATAGCGCCTCCGGCGGTTAAGCCGCCGGCGTTCAGGACACGCCCATCGGGGTGCTCACCTCGGCCCTGGTTGGTCGCGCGACCCTCGGGCTCCGCCCTGGATGACGACGGGCGGGCACGCCCCTCCTCCCCTCTGACGAGGTGGAGACACGCCTTTCTTCCCTGACTCGAGCCTCGTGGTCAATGGCGGTTATTGGAGGGGAGGTAATATGGGCAATCGAGGCTCGGCAATGACGAGAGGGGATGTAATATGGGATGGAGATTTTGGGGATGGGAAGGAAAGGGGATCTATTCTCTTTCACTGGTGCAATGGAGTACTTTCAATTAATGGGAGATACAGCCTTATCCTAAAACACAGAATAAGAGATAACTATCGAACATGGATATTCTATGATTGGCTGACGTGTATGCTTGTGGACTATGGGACGCCCTTTTGGTCTTTACACAGCTCCGGAGGCAGGAGGCACAGAATAAACAATAATAATAATCATACAGCACACAATCAAAAAAAATATACAGTCCTCATATCCACAACAATATATTTGTTGATTTTACCAGAATACCAGAATAATAATAATAATAATAATAATAATAATATATACCAGAATAATATATTCCCGAATACAGGGTGGTGCTCAAAATAAAAAAAATATTTACTGGGACATGGCTTTATGTTGTTCCTTTTGTTCCAAAATGAAAAGACACCAAATATGAAAGCAATCTGATTTTATTTAGGGGTGCCACATCAGCCTTCAAACTAAAGGTGTCTGCAAAACTTTTCTATATATGGATCGAAAGCAAAACCAGAAGTTTGTTTTATGAAAATCCACCCTCCACTCACTTTCTTTGTATTCTAGCAAACACAAGTTACAATAGCTGCACAAATAGCACTATATTGCTATGAAAACTCAAATTCAATGATAACAATCCAAATGTTCAGTTCATAAAATGAAGAGACACCATATCACATAATATTAAAAAACCCAAATATAATGAGAAATGTAACTCCTATTTCTGGGCCTGTTTCACCACTGTTGCCTTCTTGGCATCGGGGTACATCTTCCTGTGAGCAGCAACAACTTGGAGCAGAGCTTGCTTTTGCTCTTCATCCTTTGTAAGGAGCTTATTGTAGTCTTGTATCAATGCGACACCCCTTTCTGCCCTGTCGTTCACCACGACTAAGCCACTGGCGGCTTTCTTTGCTTCCTGAAAGCTGGTTTCTTGCTCCCATGAACCAGGATCCTTATCCATCCAATCAGTTGGGGTCCCTAGGATGCTGAAGAAATGCTTGGTGTGTTTTGTTATGAGGCCAGCGATTGACAGGGCGGTTCCTCGTTTGATAGCTGGTCTCTTTGGAGAGGGGTTTTCACCGTCATTTTTCAATGCTTCAATCATATTGATCTTGCTTTCTTTGTCAATTCTGGTGTCAAAGAATGCAAATGCCACTAGTACTGGGCTCATGTACCACGTGTGGCGGCCAAGTGCCTTCAAGGCTGCCTGAGCCATCTTCTGATTGATTTGTTCAAACTTTTCCAACTTCTTGAAGAGGTTAATGTCATTCAGGGGAGCCTCAATAGCTTGTGGAGCCCGAAACCAAGCCTGTACATATACAAGGCAGACAAAAATGTTGAAGGCTCGGAGTTCTCTCGCCTCTCGAAGTGTCAAGTGGAACTCTGACTGAAACATGAACACCTGTAGTGAATATAGTGCTTTTGCCATCCATCTGGCTCTGTGCATTGCTCCTGGAGCCATGATCCGGATTCCACGAGGTGGGATTCCTCCCATGTAGATGACAGTCAGTTCTAGGAGTTCACGATAATCATCTCGTGGCTGCTGATCTTTCAAACACACGAGCAAATTCCAGAGCTTCATCCATCATGTCATTGTTCTGTGCAAACTCAGCTGCCGTATCAGGATCTGTGAATCCATTTTTTGGTTGGTGATGGGCAATGGACGGCCACTCCGCCTGAAACCGCTTAAAAAGCTGGATGTCAGGGCCTGATGAAGGACCGAAAAGAGTGGTGAAAACATCTCCCAGAATGATTTCGTGCGCATGATGGCGGCAAGCCAAATGAATTAGTTCAGTCTGTAGCTTCTTTTCAATGAGGACAGCAGCCCCTCCACGAACACCTGAATTGCTGGCCGTTGTGTCAAAAGACAAAGCCTTCACCTTGCCCACAAGGTTCCAGCTCTTCAGTGTGTCCACTACAGCGGTTGCCATAGCTTCTCCTCCCCCGTCAGGTAACTTGGGAACATTCAACAGCTGCTCCATTCCATGGTACTGGTTGGACACAAGGATTGGAAGACGATCCACCTTCACATGCACAAAATCTCCAGTGACATCGGGAAGAAGCTTTCCATCCCAATGGACCACTAAAGGACCCTGCACATTATGATGAAATGCTTCTTTTATTTCGTCCATGGTTTTGCATCGATGCATCATGCGATTCCGCCGCACTGTCCATCGGTTCAGTGCCAGCTCTGCAGGATCCCATCCTACTGCTCTACAAATGGATGCCAAGTTGTGGACAGCCATTCGGTCACTTGTTTTCGTACGATCCAAAGAAGCTGCGACTTCAGGAGTGACAATGTTGATAGGCCTTCTTTTCTTGGGACGAGATATCCCACCATCAGATGATGAAGAACCAGCCTGGGAATTCCTATTTTTGCATGGGGGAAAATTCATCACTGATGTGGCACCCCTAAATATTATTGGATTCCATTCAAATTTGGTGTGGTTTCCTTTGACACCAAAAGGAACAAAAATAGACCATGTCCCGGAGAAAATCTGCATTTTGATTTTTTGAAGCCCACCCTACCGAATACAGTATACTGTGTATATATATATATATATATATATATATACAGTGAAACCTTGACTTACGAGTGCACCAACTTACGAGTTTTCCGAGATACGAGCCGTCGCTCGGTCGATTTTTTGCTTTGTGATGCGAGCCGAGATCTGAGTTACGAGCGAGCGAGCTTGGATATAAAACACGTAATCGTCGAAAAACATGAGCGAGGTGTGCGTGTTGTCGACTTGGCAAGGCAGTACGATCGTAGTACTTATACGATATGTACGATGTTGAAGCAGAAGGAGTCGATAAAGGCTATAACGCCAGCCAAGGGCGTTAAGATTATTTCAAAGCTCCGGACCTCTGTCCATGAAGAGATGGAGAAGTTGTTGTTTGTGTGGTTGACGGAGAAGCAGCTCGCAGGAGATACCATGACCGAGAGCATCATCTGTGAGAAGGCACGAGACATTTACGGGGATTTGGTGCAGCAGACGGCGGGAACATCATCGGACGAGGCATCGGAAGAGTCATTCAAAGGCAGTCGGGGATGGTTTGATAATTTTAAGAAGAGGACCGGCATTCACTCCGTCGTCAGGCATGGTGAGGCAGCAAGCTCGGATGTGAAGGCAGCTGAAGATTTTATTATAACTTTTGCCGAACTGATAGAAGCCGAAGGATACATCCCCCAGCAAATCTTCAACTATGACGAGACAGGGCTCTTCTGGAAAAAGATGCCGAACAGGACGTATATAACAGCAGAGGAGAAGAGCATGCCAGGCCACAACTTGTTCAGAGTGCCGGCGATAGCTCGCCTTCTCTTTGTGGAAGACACGGTGAGATCCTTAACATCCAACAACTAATGGGACGCAAACGGGGCGCCCAGTTTAGCGGTACACACTGATGAATCACCCTGCCTGTGAAACACCGACATGACAGGTTATAGCTGGGTCGGGATTCAAACCCAGGCTGGACAGTTTAGAGTCAAGTGTGCGTACCTCCAGTCCAGGCCATCCTGCCAACTTGTATGCTGCATACAGGTGAAATATAAAGCGCGAGATATTTTTATATATATTGTTGCGGATATGAGGATTGCATTTTTTTTGATTGTGTTGTATTATATTGGAAATGGTGATGAACATTGTTGAATATGGCCCCTCCTGCCTCCAGAGTTGTGTAAAGGTAAAAAGGGCGTCTCGGTAGTTAATTCCATGAAACACCACATTGAAGGACACGATAAAACCCTTGTTCAGTAGCTTATATCTTATTATGTGTTTTAGAGTAAGGCCTTGTCTTCCATTAGAAGGACACTCCATTGCACCGAATCAATTAAGAATAGCTCCCCTTCAATACTTCCATTTCCCAGCCAAACTCTCCATCTGCGGGTAAAGCAGTTCACAAGCGTGGGGTGCACGCCCTCTCATTTCGCTGCTATAGTGAATATGTGCTCCGTGCTCTGTTTGAACAGGAGGGGCGGGGTCGCCCGGGAGAGGCAAGCCCAGGGCGCGCCACGAAGGGCGGGGCTGTTCAGCCCCATGCCCAAATAAGGAAACAAGCCCGTGGCTCGCCACGAGGGGCGTGCCGTCAGCCCCATGCCCAAATAAGGAAACAAGCCCGTGGCTTGCCATGAGGGGCGTGCCGTCGGCGCCATGCCCAAATAAGGAGACAAGCCCGTGGGATTACCATACAAGGTCACGAAACAGAGCACGGCGGGGGAGGGCGGTACCGAAACCGAGGAGGGCGTGTCAGACCCGCGCTGAAGGTTTGGACAGAAGGGTGTGACGATCGCTGGAACAAGCTACACCAGAGATACGGCAGATGAGTCCAGGTGCGTAAGAGGGTTGGCAGTCCACCGGGAGAGAGTTCAGAGTAGCACCGGAGTTGCGTGAGAGATACGAAAAGCCTTTGACAAAGAGCCGCTTCAACCAGCCCCGTTTCAACCAGCCAAGTGACCCTGCCGGCGTGCGCTGTAAAGCCGAATACAAGGAGCTGCCGGCTCCTCGCTCCACGCCCGGAGTGGACCTGCTCGCTGTGCCCTGTGATTCCACCTGCTCATCCCTCCAAACGATTCCTGCCCTTACATCCATTTGCGTACGTGAGTTTGTTTTGTTTGTTCTGTCCATGGGTATTTAATTAAGCTTGTATAAGGAATTCACTGTGTCTCTAAAAAGCTTCTGCATATTATTTTCTTATCTTTCCTTCTACAGGAGTAGATAAGATTTGTAGAAGTCCTTCTACAGGACTTCTACAAATCTTATCTTTCTGTATACTGTCCACAAGGCTACAAGTCCATCTCCAGAGACCTTGATGTTCCTACGTCCACTGTACGTAATGTTATCAGGAAGTTTAAGGCACATGGTACTGTAGCTAACCTCCCTGGACGTGGCCGCAAGAGAAAACTGGATTGAAGATTGCAGTGAAGGATTGTTCAAATGGTGGAGAAAGCACATCGATCAACTGCCAAACAGATTCAAGCTGACCTTCAGACACAAGGTACGACAGTTTCAACTTGCACCATCCATCGCCAACTCAATGAAAGGGGTTTCTATGGTAGGAGATCCAGGAGGATCCCGCTGCTAAGAAAGCCTGACTGGAGTTTGCCAAAACACACCTGAAAAAGCCAAAATCCTTCTGTGGACAGATGAGACCAAATTAGAGCTTTTTGATAAAGCACATCATCTCTATGTTTACAGAAAACAAAATGAAGCCTTCAAAGAAAAGAACACCTTCTCTACAGTCAAACATGGAGGAGGTTCAGTGATGTTTTGGGGTTGCTGTGCTGCCTCTAGCACTGGGTGCCTTGAATGTGTGCTTGGCATCATGAAATCAGGAGATTACCAAGGCATTTTGGAGCACAATGTTCAACCCAGTGTCAGAAAGCTGGGTCTCCGTCGAAGGTCATGCGTCTTGCAGCAGGACAATGATGCCAAACACACTTCAAAAAGCACCCAGGAATGGTTTTAGACAAAACGCTGGACTGTTCTGAAGTGGCCAGCAATGAATCCAGATCTAAATCCAATTGAACACCTGTGGGGAGATCTGAAAACAGCAGTTGGGAGAAGGCACTCCAATTCTGGGAGAACTGGAGCAGTTTCAACAAGAAAAGTGGGCCAAACTGCCAGTAGAGGTGGAGGAAGCTCATTCATGGCTATATGAAGCGCTTAACTGCAGTTATTTTACCCAAAGGCCGTGCTACCACATTAAGTCAAGGGTGTCAATAATTTTGTCAATGCCATTTCTTTTTATTATCTGATGTTAAAGGATATATTAAGTTCTGCATCAAAAACAAAGGTTCTGTAACATTAACAGTGAATGTGGTAAAGTAACAGTGAAATAAAGAATTGTGGAGACCAACTTCTTCTGTCAATTTAAACAATTTAAACTTAATTTTTAGAGAATATTGTGAGTTATTTGAAAAAAGTACAAGGGTGCCAATATTTTTGGCCACGACTATAGGACTGTGAGAGCAACCACACACAGCTCTGAACTTATCAATATATTACAACTCGTCAGACGTATGCTAGCACAGGGAGCTGCAATTGGCAGATTAAAACAAGTTTTCTTTCATATCACAAAACGACACCAAATCAAATTGGTAAAATACAATACGAATAGTAAAAATATTATTCATGAGATTTTTATGTAAATACAGCACAATACAAGAATTAAATATAGGGTCATTCCATGTCAAATCATCAAAGAATCTGCCGTCATCTCTCAGATTTTTGTAAAACTTTGGGAACCAATTGGGACCCATGAAAAACAGCTAGAACTCAAATATTTTTGCTAACAGCCTCTTAATTAGTGAGATACAGGTTAACGAACTTTGGACTAATTAGCGCGATGTCGCGAATTCAAATGGCCATATCTCTAAAAGTATAACACCTAGAGAGCTGGTTTTGGTGTCATTTTAAAGGTATTTTCATGCCCTATAAATTTGTCTGGGCAACATTTTCCTACCTCCAATCACAAAAAAGTTATCACAAAATATAAACTTCAATCGTGAATCCCAAAAAAATGTATCCTTAAAATTTCCTCAAATTCATCCCAGATGTACCTTATGATGTCAAGAAGCTTCCACATAAGTTTTGTGATGGGCACTCCAATAGTTTCTGAGATATGAGCAATAATGTACATGTACGTATGGCATATAGGTTCGAAAATCAGCATTTGTAATGTATTATACAATCATTCTAACCTAGCCATGACAGGGAACACAGGGAACAACCATCAATTGCTTTGAAGTATCATATACTTTCATTTTCAACTGGGCCTGAGGGGAATTCTCATCTGGGGAATTCCAACTGGGATTTCCCATGTGGGTAAGTCGAGGTGATGCAACTTTCACAGTCTAAGATCCCCAGGGAAAGTCCAAGTTGGCTTAGTGTAATGCTTAGGCCTGCCACCAACAGAAATTGGCAGTTCACTTCTGAAGGAGCTGCAGAAAAATGACGACTGCCAAGGAAAAGTTCATCTTGAAGCAGAAATCCTGCTGCAATCCCTTTGGAGCTCATGCAAAAACCAAAGTCGTCTGGCTTGAGAGCTGTTAGCCAAAAAGCCATAGCCGCTCATCCAAGCCTCAAACTGCAAAGTGCACAGAAAATCTGTACCCAGTGTCATAAGAAACTGGCAAAAAGACAACCAGGTGTGGTAGAGACTCAGAGTGAAATACCATTACCAGTGACCAGCAGCGCTATTAGCAGTAGTGAGGACAATGATGGTGGAGGTGAATCACCAATACCAGGCAGTTCAGGGGAGTTTGAATTTCATTCTCCTGAAATGGAACTGAATACACTGAATGAGTCTTTGGGATTGATTGGAGAATCACCTATTCCAAAAAAGAGACTTGCTGCAGATAAATATGTGAAATCCAAAACCAAGAAAATCGGTGACACTGGTTAGTGAACCTAAGTCAGGTTAGTGAACACTGTGTACTTGAACTCACTTATTGATTGTATAATACATTACAAATGCTGATTTTCGAACCTATATGCCATACGTACATGTACATTATTGCTCATATCTCAGAAACTATTGGAGTGCCCATCACAAAATTTATGTGGAAGCTTCTTGACATCATAAGGTACCTCTGGGATGAATTTGAGGAAATTTGAAGGATACATTTTTTGGGGATTCACAATTGAAGTTTATATTTTGTGATAACTTTTTTGTGGTTGGAGGTAGGAAAATGTTGCCCAGACAAATTCATAGGGCATGAAAATACCTTTAAAATGACACCAAAACCAGCTCTCTAGGTGTTATACTTTTAGAGATATGGCCATTTGAATTCGCGACGTCGCGCTAATTAGTCCAAAGTTCGTTAGTCTGTATCTCACTAATTAAGAGGCTGTTAGCAAAAATATTTGAGTTCTTGCCGTTTTTCATGGGTCCCAATTGGTTCCCAAAGTTTTACAAAAATCTGAGAGATGATGGCAGATTCTTTGATGATTTGACATGGAATGGCTGTATACTACAAGTCAATGTCGCGAGGAATCGGTGGTTGCTAGGATATGGCAGCATGCAAAAAACCGTTATAGGTGCCAGTTTGAACATTCGAAATACAGTTTGATCCAGAGGTAGGTGGTGTGGTCATGCTGGCTGGTAGATATGGTTTATTTAAGGTAAGATGTGCATGATTTCATTTATTATCATATTATCGAGTGTGTGAGGAAAGTTATAAATATATGATAATACATTAAATCCTCTAGCGAGTAAAGTTGGAATAAGTGATGTTGCATTGTTGAGTTGACTGACTGCCTGGACGCAACTAAGGTTGTGGATCTACTGATGTACCATCTATTGATGTGGATCCATGATTGAGGTTGTGGATCCGCCGTTTGGAGAGGTCCTGGGCTGAAAGGATCCAAACCTCGAGGAAGAACGGTGCCCAGCTGATGATCCATGCAGTCGGGAAACTAGTCAATTGCTTACGGGTTAAGGTTCTTGCTTTAGGTAAGGGAACTATGTCTTCAGGTTTACAATTTAAATAAAGTTGAATATGGGATGTTGTGACATTAACATCATTTACAGCAATCCTTTAAATTATTTATATTTAAGTTTAGGAACAACCGATACTGTACAATTAATTAAATGCATTTAAAAATAAGAATTGAATAAGAGAAATAAGAATTGAAAATCACAGGAGATGGAATTGTGAGGAACAAAAATATAAAAACAAGGTGTGTGTGTGTGCGTGTGTGTGTACGTGTACGTGTACGTATATGTGTACGTGTGTGTGCGTGTGCGTGTGTCAGTGTAATTGGCTGTTGTCTCCATGTGTGGGTTTCAGAAAGTGGAAAGTATCCACCTTTGTGTTTGTTGCACCACTTCTCTGACTGTTCTGGACCGATTACATCCAGCTTTGCTACATGTGATCAGCATGACCCCAATTGGTGTATATGGGTGCTTTATCTTTTCTGGTGGTTTGAGGGGGGAGAGGGGTGGAGGTGAGGGGCATCTATGTAAATGTGTATTGTGTAGCACCACCTCTAGGGTGGGAGAGTGTATTACAAGTCCCCACCCTTTACAGTTCAATATTCCTGTCCCCATGTTTTCCAGTGCAGTGAGGTGTTTTGAATTATAAGTAGTAGGCATGTTTTTGCTTCATGCATGCAACCTGGGTTATTTTTCTTTTATTTTTTATTTGTTATTTTCAGGAGTGAGCTGGCGGTAGCTTATACACCGCCCAAATATAGGTGTGTGTCAGAAGAACGTGTTGAACGCTTGGAACAAGATCGCCCATAGGGTGTGTAATAAAAAGTGATAGTGATAGTGATAGATAAAATGTGATTGCCGGTATGCTTCAGCAAGACTTTTTATAACGCATGTGATCATGTCTTTGCAGAATCAACAGATCAGCCAAAAAAACCAGTTCAACCGAAGGGTTTGACTATCATCACACCGTGTCTGGCTTGAAATCGTACCGTGGCCAAAGGGGCACTTGGGTCCAGGATGATGAGAGACACGTGTGAGATGGTTTGCCCATCAATGAGTGAATTGGGTCGAGAGGTGGCGACAAACCTGCTTTGCCCTGTTTTGCACTGTGGACGCCGCCTGCCCAACCCACCAGCTCTCTCAATGCACCTTGTGAAGTCGCACAGAATTCAGGTTCATGACACTCGCTATGTTCATATAGGTCACTTAACCTCCTCTCCCCCACCCACCAATCAACCTACCCCCTACCTCCCCAATTTCAACCCAATATCTGATTATTGTTGCTGGCACAGCCAACTCCA
Organism: Myxine glutinosa; assembly: GCF_964187855.1. Classification (NCBI taxonomy): domain Eukaryota; kingdom Metazoa; phylum Chordata; class Myxini; order Myxiniformes; family Myxinidae; genus Myxine; species Myxine glutinosa. Next base: position 74,361,311 of record NC_136269.1, on the reverse strand, counting down.
TACATATCCGCCAAATAGTTATGCATTGATTTTTTAATTTTTTAATTTTTTTATTAACCTTCATCTTAGACTCACATGGAGGAACGTTTACATGAATCACATATAGGACAAGGACATACTGTAAGTAGCAATGGACATACATATAGTCTATGCCCTGTGGTATTTGAACTTGGGTTCCTAGTATTGTAAGCCAGGGCTTCAAATGGCAATATGAAATAGGCCAACCTAAACCCAACACTAACCAGCCTAGATTTCTGCTTTGTTGATGCAAAATTGCTTGATTTTAGAAATCTTTTTTGTTATCCCTATTATTTTTTTATCTGGAAAATGACTTTTCAATATTCCCTCTCCTCTCATCCCACCTTTCATTTGTATCTTCCTCCCCGCCAGGTCTTCTTTGTGCTAATGATCTAAAATAAAATATTAGCACAAATTGTGTGAATTTTAAATCATTGGGTCAGTCTTTTAACCCTGTATTTGAGTTTTAATTCCAAAAACATTAAAATAAACGGTTGAGGCATCTAGAGACAATATTTCATCAAGTTGGAGGCTTTCAAAGTAGATGCATGCATTTGTTTAATATTGTTACAGACGTGGCTTAGATGTTATTTACCGAGCGGTTTTGGTATGACCACGTCTGCACAAGTTACCCGATTATACCCGAACGTTGACTAATCGCGCTGCGCTAGGTCAATAAAGGAAAAGGCCACCCGGCTGGGATTAAAATGACACGACACCCAGGGTTCAGTTCTCAAGACCTCCGGAGGAGGTTATATTGTTACGGAAGGTTAGATTACAAGGACGAGAGGTACAGCATAGAAAGACAAGCACTTAGACACAATCTTATATTATTCCCAACAGACGACAGATAAACGGGACAAAAGGCTGACTCACACGGGGTTTGATGGCTAGGAAAGGCAGGATCGATGGCTCCAGGTGCACCTGGGCTCAAAGGTCAGAATCGACTCGGTCCGGTCCAGAGATGCGGGGAGGTATTCAGCGCTCGTACGTGGCAACTTCTCTCTCCAGGCTGGGGGCGCATCTGACCTCACATCCGGCAAGTGGCTGCGTAGATCCGGCGGGGAGTGACACGCCCTCGGCTCGTTAGCTCCGCCCCAGATGGAATCGGCTCGTTGCTTCTCATTGGGTGCGTGCGGGGGGGTTACCGGCTCCGCCCTTGACGAGGAGCTGACAGCCAGCCCCTTCGTGGTAACCCCGTGGAGCGCATGGTCCGGCGCGCATTGTCAATGGCGGCTAACCGAGCCGGTGTGATGACGCACACTCCCCCGGTGCAGCGTCGTTGTTGTTGTAATTGTTGTTGTAGTTGTAGTTGTAGTTGTAGTTGTAGTTGTAGTTGTAGTTGTAGTTGTTGTTTGGGGAAGAAGATGGAAGGAGGTATGGGAAAGGTCCTAAACTCACTACTGGTGCCATATAATCACATTCTGGTGCAACGAAGAGTCAGAATTAATGGAAAGGAGTCCTTAACTGACATAGACTAAGAATAACTAGCAAGATGTCCGAAAGTTGTCCGTGAGATGCGGTGGACCTGGGCACGACATTTAATGGGGGAAAAAGGGGAAGGTCGGCTCTACTGATTGTTGTTTACAGACAATGGGACTAGGGAATGGGGGATTGGGGATAGTTGGGGAGTATTGGGGAAATAGGGGAATATTTACAAGCGGATATGGAGGCCAAATTCCATATTCGCAACATTGCACCCTTCTCTACCCTCGGGGCGTCCCGACCCGATAAATTTTTACCTACTTTAGTGTGGCACGCAATGTAGTTCCCTCTACTATTAACTCTACCCTGAGTGTGACAGTTTTACAGATATTCACAAATGAGTAAATATGTCCCCCTGCGACGTTGCACCCTTCTCCTCACAGAAACACACCCACAGGATAACCGAATCCGGAAAGAATCCTCAAACTAAACATACAGCCGGTAGGGAGCATTATTTACACAAGACTACGCTGATTTTTACACTACGATCCAGGACCTGTTTTTGGAGGAACACATGCAGATGTTATGCATAGAGAGAGCACGCATGCTAGCATCGATACACCAACCCACGAGTGCTCTGTGGCCTACGGCCTTTAATAATGTGCAGAGCACCCCTTCCAAGCATCAAGCACCACCCCATCACACAGTGAGCACCATCCGGTGCACCAATAAAGTGTCTATAAATCACCGGTGGTGTCGCAGCCGGCCGATGTTCTGCCGCTGGTCTTGCCTTCGTGTGGTGCACTTGGCCTTCTTGCCTCTTTCAAAAAATAAAGAAAGGCACCAACCGCGTCCGTTTCTATATTGTGGCCTTCAGTGGTGTCAACTAAAAGTGGTTCACCTGCATGGCATAGGTGCCACGTTGACCCATAGGTCCATCCACGGGTGGTGCTTGGCCGCAAAAGAGCTGCGGTCCATGGTGGGTGGCCACAAACATTGCGGTCCATATGGTGTATCGATCCAAGCAGCAAGCAGCGAAAGTGCAGGCCCACAACTGCGTAGCCAGCACCTCTCTCTCCTCTCTCTCTACCCCAAAGCCAGATCCTCGGAGGTGGGAGACAAAAGAAAAGACAAGTGAGTAAGGTGGTAAGGGCGCAAAAGTGCACGCAATGTAAGGTAATGCACACTGGGGGCACATGGGAACCAGGTGAGACAGGTACGTTCCTACCGTACACTCCCCCCCCCCACCAGGTAACCTACATGGCCCCTCCCTTACCCCTTACTGTATCCACAAAACACAACACTACCCATAAACATCTACTTTACAAATCAACAAACATCCCTACTGTCTTCCCCGTTCCTCCCATATACCAAATTCGTCTTCTCTCCCTCCTAACCAATCAAATTTGCCATTTTCAACTCAACATCATAATTTGCCATCTCCAACTCAACATCATAATTTGCCATTACCAATTCATCATCAGTCCCTCCTAGGGAGGGAGAGATGGAATCACCCCAATGTCTCATCCACGTCGTGATGCGTCTCACAATCCACACAGCAATTTCATTTCCTGCAACAAAACAAAGAAAACACAGGTGTGGAGTCATCATCATCACCACAGGTAAGTGGCTGCGTATGGTGCGACAGGTTCATCAATCCTAACTATTTCCTAAATGACTTTACAACTTTACACTACCCGGGGTCTTTCTCCGGCCAAACCATTGGCCCTCTTACACTATTGGGTTCTAAAAACCAATTCCCATTGGCCAGACTGTGGTGCTTTTCAATTTGGGGTCTCACTCCCCCGATTCATCTCCCGGTGCCCTCGCACAATTTCTGGGCTGTGGCGTGTACCTCTCCCAGTGGGTCTACCCACCTGCACACCTCCACCACTGCAGTTGCCTCCGAGCTTACCTGCTCCTTACCCTAACCTAACTACCTGGGGAAGGCCCTCTGGCACTCTCCCCACTCGGTGCCCTCTCTGGCACTGGGCTACCCGGGTCCATCCTCCGGATCCTCGGGCCCCATCCACAACTCTACCGGCTCCCAGAGCCCACCTGCGGCCTCACCTGGCCGACATCCTCACAGTGGTGGAGTGCCCAACCAACTACACACACTAACAGGCTACACGCCCAGCCATTTTCACAACACTAATGCACCCATCCAAATACCATTCTGTCACCCGCACCACAGATGCCAATATCCAACCACAATTTACCTATACCCTCTACCTAACACTTACACTACCCGCCCCGGGTACTCGTGAAAGGGGTCCACTCTTCCCCCATCCACACCTTCGCACCATGCACACCACTCCGTACCACTTACTCCAACTCTCTCCACACACCTGTACTTGCACACCTGTGCTCTCACTCTTGGTGCCGCCTGCACCCTTCTCTCCCCAAGCGCATTCGCGCTGATCCACAACACTCACTACTCATACACTGCTCCACACACCTGTCCAGTTGCACACCTGTGCAATCACACCTGTTCAATTCTCACACAGCATCATCTCATCTAACTACTCCCCTCTGAAACTTGCGCTTCCCAGTCGTCCCTTTAAACTATTGCGCTCCCACGTCATTATAATCCACACTAATCTACCTGCGTCCCCACTACAGGTATCAGTCACTAACTAAACTTAACGTCACCTAAGGTCATCTTCTCTAGATCCCTACCGTTATATCCTAACCCTCCCGGGCTAGTTTTCACTGCCATACACCCCATAAGCTATTGCTCCTTTGCCCCCACTTCTGTGAGGGATGGTGGATTTGCCATCCCACCACATCGGGGGTCTCTCACTACCAATTTTGCACATCAAATTTCAACAAATCAAAAATTTGGCCAATCATTGCCCATCATCTGCCAATCACTACTGCCAATCCTTTGCCAATCATCAAATTTTGTTTTTCTCTAATTTTGGGTCCAAAACACGAACCTCATCACCCAGTCGACTCACTAATACCTCTCGGTGCGCCAATCCCTGTCCAAAGCCCGGCTTCGTAAAGCCAAGCAATGGATGCTGGTTGTTTTGTGCCAGCGGCTGGATGCGTCCCGCATTCGGTGCAGGGAAGGAGGTTTACCCGGGCCGAGATCCCACGCACCATCTCGGCACGGAGCCATCCAATGCCCCGATCTCGACCTGCCGGCACGTCTCACCAAAACGTGGTCGCCATGACGACCCTTCCTATCCAGCTGCCCGCTCCACCTAGTGGAGCACGGACGCGGCCGTTCAAAGCGAGGCCCGGCACGCACCGAGGGCCCGCTTCGGCTAAAAGTCGACCTAACCTCTAACCTGGTTACCGTCGATGCTTCACCTGGATTCTTACACCCCGCAGCCCGTTCCTTGCTCACACATCCAGCCGTCTCCATGCTCCTCGTACCTTTCCTTACACACCTCGGTACTCTCATTCCACTCACAGCCTTGGTCACACACCTGACCACCGAACACTTTGGCACACATTCGTTGGTCGCACACCTCACCAATACACCTCTTCGCACCCCCTCCTCTGTCACCTCCTCTGTGACAATCACAGGTGTGCTCTCATTCGCACACCCAACCACGTGCCTCACTACCAACTCCAGCGTGCATTCCCAGTCACGCTCTACCATTCTAGGTGTGCATCCTTCCATCCCAGGTGTACATCCTCGCTCACCTGTCACAACCAACTCACTCTCCTTGTCACTCTCACTACTCTCACCTCCATTCTTGACAGCGCACTCACCCTTACTCTTGACAGCGCACTCTTTCCTCATGCACCTGTCCGTTACACACCTTTCTCGCGCACACTCTCCCGTTACGCCCTCTGTAACACTCACCACAGGTGGACACTCTTCCTTACTTCTGACAGCGCACTCTTTCCTCATGCGCCTGTCCGTCACACACCTTTCTCGCGCACACTCTCCCGTTACACCCTCTGTAACACTCACCACAGGTGGACACTCTTCCTTACTTCTGACAGCGCACTCTTTCCTCATGCGCCTGTCCGTCACACACCTTTCTCGCGCACACTCTCCCGTTACACCCTCTGTAACACTCACCACAGGTGGACACTCTTCCTTACTTCTGACAGCGCACTCTTTCCTCATGCACCTGTCCGTCACACACCTTTCTCGCGCACACTCTCCCGTCACACCCTCTGTAACACTCACCACACCACGCTTCCATGTGCTCCCTCGCACATGTGCTACGACCGACTCACTCTCGCCAGCACCCTCACTCCTTGGCACGCACTTTTTCCTCACACACCCCAGAGTCGGACTTTCTCGCTCACCTCCTTTTTCGCACACCAGACCTGTCGCACACTTCACCCACGGCCTCTCACGAACACCCGGGTCCATCTCGACCCCCAAGCTTCTTAAATCCCCTGGCGCATCATACGCACGACCATATTGGTCACCACTTACACCGGGTCCTCTTCCTCTTCGCTTCTCCTCCATCACCTGCGAATCCCTCATCCGGTTAATGAGCACATCATCACGATCCAAACACAGACTTTGGACCAATTCTTTTATCTCCTCTTTTATCTCTTTCTTATCCCCTCTCCGTCGCTTCTTAATTTCGCTCATCCCTTCTTCCACTTCTTCTAATTTGTGCTTCACTTCTTTTATTCCCCGGTACGTCTCCTCAAGCTCGTCCTCCAAGGCTACCTTGACCGTTTCCATGTGCGTCCTCACCTGCCGGTCCTTCGTCTCCATTACCTCTATCACCTCGTCCAGCCTCGTTGTCAGTCCCTCACGTACCATCTGACATTCCCTCTTCGTCGCTATCAAGTCGTCTTTTAGTTCTTTCTGTGTCACTTTTAACCCTCCTAATACCGCAGTGTTCCTTTGAACCTGCTCCGTTAGTCCTTTTTGTCCCTCCGTCAGCTGTTCCACCTCCTGCGTCAGGTCCTCTATGCCCCCTTGTAATTTTACAGTCCCCTTTCTCACCTCCTTCTCCATGTGCTCCTTACAGTGCCTCACCTCCTCGCGCACTCCTCTGACCTCCTCACTCACTCCTCTTCTGATCTCCTCTCCCATCACTTGCATCTCCTGCCCAGATGCCACCCTCATCTGCTCCATTTCCTCCCTGTGAGCATCCAGTTTGGCTTCTACCCCCATTCTGACCCCCTCTATCTGCTGCCCCATTTGGTTAACTTCCCTTTCCGCTTGGTCCCTCATGTCCCTCAATTTGCCTTCCATGGTGTTTTCTAACCCCTCTAACCCTTTTTGCATCCCTTCCATTTGATTCTCTTGAGCGGCCATTCTGTTTTCTACCCCCGTTAACCCATGTTTCACTCCCTCTATCTGATTCTCTTGAGCGGCCATTCTGTTTTCTACCCCCATTAACCCATGTTTCACTCCCTCTATCTGATTCTCTTGAGCGGCCATTCTGTTTTCTACCCCCATTAACCCATGTTTCACTCCCTCTATCTGATTCTCTTGAGCGGCCATTCTGTTTTCTACCCCCATTAACCCATTTCTCACCTCTTTTATCCCGTTGTCTAACCCCTCTATTCTACTCCCTAACCCTCCGATCTGGGCCCCCATGTCCTTTTTCAATTTCTCGCTATTGGACCCCATGTCCTCCCTCAATTTCTCGCTATTGGACCCCATGTCCTCCCTCAATTTCTCGCTATTCTGGGCCATAAGGGCCTTCATTTGTATGAAAAACAAGTTCCAATCCACCGGGGGCGCTGCCACGGTCGCGGGCGCGGTGATCAGCGAGGCGCCATTTTGCGCTCCCGCAATGTCGGGCACAACGACGCTATTTTGTGCGTCTGCTACCCTCGCTGCTTCGCTCTCCTCCTGTCCCTCATGTCCCTCAATTTGGTCCTGGACCGACCCTGCCTCACTCTCCCCTACCGGACCCCAGCTGTCTTGGTCTGCCATAGCGCGACTTTCAAAATTCGGGTTTTTATACAACAAAACAAATTTCGGCCGTTATAATTTCACGCGGGAAACGCGCTCCGAATCGATTCTACTTGTTACAAATTTGGGCCTAATAAATTTAGTCCCGGGTTCGAATTCCACTCCTCGACACCAATTGTTACAGACGTGGCTTAGATGTTATTTACCGAGCGGTTTTGGTATGACCACGTCTGCACAAGTTACCCGATTATACCCGAACGTTGACTAATCGCGCTGCGCTAGGTCAATAAAGGAAAAGGACACCCGGCTGGGTTTCAAATGACACGACACCCAGGGTTCAGTTCTCAAGACCCCCGGAGGAGGTTATATTGTTACGGAAGGTTAGATTACAAGGACGAGAGGTACAGCATAGAAAGACAAGCACTTAGACACAATCTTATATTATTCCCAACAGACGACAGATAAACGGGACAAAAGGCTGACTCACACGGGGTTTGATGGCTAGGAAAGGCAGGATCGATGGCTCCAGGTGCACCTGGGCTCAAAGGTCAGAATCGACTCGGTCCGGTCCAGAGATGCGGGGAGGTATTCAGCGCTCGTACGTGGCAACTTCTCTCTCCAGGCTGGGGGCGCATCTGACCTCACATCCGGCAAGTGGCTGCGTAGATCCGGCGGGGAGTGACACGCCCTCGGCTCGTTAGCTCCGCCCCAGATGGAATCGGCTCGTTGCTTCTCATTGGGTGCGTGCGGGGGGGTTACCGGCTCCGCCCTTGACGAGGAGCTGACAGCCAGCCCCTTCGTGGTAACCCCGTGGAGCGCATGGTCCGGCGCGCATTGTCAATGGCGGCTAACCGAGCCGGTGTGATGACGCACACTCCCCCGGTGCAGCGTCGTTGTTGTTGTAATTGTTGTTGTAGTTGTAGTTGTAGTTGTAGTTGTAGTTGTAGTTGTAGTTGTAGTTGTTGTTTGGGGAAGAAGATGGAAGGAGGTATGGGAAAGGTCCTAAACTCACTACTGGTGCCATATAATCACATTCTGGTGCAACGAAGAGTCAGAATTAATGGAAAGGAGTCCTTAACTGACATAGACTAAGAATAACTAGCAAGATGTCCGAAAGTTGTCTACGTGAGATGCGGTGGACCTGGGCACGACATTTAATGGGGGAAAAAGGGGAAGGTCGGCTCTACTGATTGTTGTTTACAGACAATGGGACTAGGGAATGGGGGATTGGGGATAGTTGGGGAGTATTGGGGAAATAGGGGAATATTTACAAGCGGATATGGAGGCCAAATTCCATATTCGCAACAATATCCTTGGTTGCATCGTTAACCTACTATTGTAAAAAAAATAAAAAAATGCAACCATGTTGATTGCTCAGATATGACTATATTATGAAAAACACAAATTGGGTTGATCATGTCATGTGACATTTGATCTCAGAGGTTCTATAAAACTGGGAAAGCAGCACAGTTACATATTTAAGTGAGGCAACAAACGGGAAAAAGGACGAGACAGCAAAATTCCAAATTGGCACAATGTGGAGGCGTATCAAGCATGTGCCAAAGCAGCAATCTTGTTTATGGTTATTAATCCCAACATTCCATTTTGGTGATGAATATCCTGTGGGTTTAGCTAATTATGCTCAACAATGAGTATTGTCTTGCTGAAGTAAACAGAAGTGTTGAAAATGTTTAACCAGGAGAGGGTTACTGGAGGAACGTGTGCATCTGGGAATTGCTGGGGAGGATCTGAGAACTGAGAGATGGGAGGGAGCATTGTTGGAAAATACACGGTAGAAAACAGAGATCACTGACCTGCCTGCAATGTGAGAGTAACAGACTTTGTGCTTTTGCCTCGTCGTGGGAGAATCCATTAATTTTGAGAGCTTTAGCTTCTACAGAATCTGGGAGAGACCCATGCGATGCTGGAGCACCAACCCATGGCTGAAAACAGTATTCCACTTGGCAATGGACAAAGGCCTTTTTGACTGTGAGCAGCCCTGATTTTCCAAGGAAAGACTTGGATTGACTAAGGATGCTCATTCTGCAGCTGAATCTGGAGGACAGCTTTGCTATGTGGTCAGCCCAGGAAAGGCCATAGTTTTGATGGTGAGGACTAGAAGTTGGAAACTGAATATCTTCCAGTGGATGACCAAGGAAATATATAGATGGGTTTGTTTGATTATTCAGGAGCAATTGGCTGAGACTTCAGTTTTCCAGGATCGAAGGACATGTTCCTTTTATGTCCTTCAATTCTGGACCAGAGTTTAATCATTTCCAGAGAGAGAAGAGAAGAGAAGAGAAGAGAAGAGAAGAGAGCTGCAGCTGCTGTCTGCCTAGCAGTGGGTTGGGGTACTATATGACACAAGAACGAGTTGTTCTTGGACTGGTGTCGTGCAGGTTGGCATGGCAGAAAGCGAATTAAGTGAAGAATGGCGATGAGGAGGCCAGGAGACTGGGGGAATGGCAATGAGCAGCAGAACTGTTCCCCCCTCAGCCGGGGCTCCACATATTACCATGCTGGCCAACAGTTCATGATGGTTCCACGCTAAATGCGTGAAATACTTATTTGGGCCTTTTTGTGTCCAAGTCCTCACCTGGCCTCGCCTGTACTCTTCATCAGCCAAACGGTTCATGATGGTTGCTTCCTTTAAAAGCATGTAGCCTTTGTGCCAACAAGTTCACTTATACAGAAGTTTTTACACATTGCAATCTTACTTTATACTACCTTATAATCTGTGCACGTTTTACGATGCGACCTGATTTTTTTTTATGCCTCTGCCGTTGAAGTCACCCGAGGCATTATATTTTCGGGATGTCCATCAGCCCGTCCGTCCATGATAGGATTTTTTTACAGCGATAACTTAAGAATGGATGAAGGGATCCAAGTGAAACTTGGTACAAGTACTGTATGTATAAGGATGCAAAGGTGAACTGATTACCCAGCATGCAATCCATCAAAGTGCTTGGTGTGACGATGCAGAAAAAAACTTGAAATGGGAGAAATGCTTAAGAAATGAAAGTTGGACATTTTGCGTCATCTTAAATCGTATAACTTTGTGACCTTGTGACTATTGATATTGGCTACATAAGACTATTGTTGCAGTATTGTGTACCTATTTTCAATGCAGCCTTGACTAGAACAGCACTCAGTAGAGAGCATACCTCTGCCATGCTGAACAGTTTATGTTTTGTATCCCACTGATAGGCCGGATCTGCATTCAGACCTGAACCAAAATATAATCAGCTTGTTCTTGTCACCAAACCAACTCGTCCACCAAGTTTAGTCATAAGTCCTCCATAACTTTTTTAAATATCATGTTATATATCACTTTTCACCCGATATCCCAATGGTGAAGAATGACTTAAAAGAATAAAATAATTCTCGTATCCGAATCCATAATCACATCTTCACCAAAATCGAATCAATTCGGTCTTGTCACATACTCGACCTCTCCACCAAGTTTCGTCTGAATCCGTCTGTAACGTTTTGAGATATCGTGCTACGTATCGGTTTTAGCCCTATCTACCAATGGTGAAGAATCACTTATTATCTTGCCAAAACGAAGTTTTTGCAAGATGTATTAGTCAGCTTGTATGTTTGTTTGTTATCTTGCCAAAACGAAGTTTTTGCAAGATGTATCAGTCAGCTTGTATGTTTGTTTTTTTGTTTGTTTGTGGTTAATCATTTTTTTTCACGTTTAGATCACTCTGTAGACCACAGTTATTATTGGAAACTCCTGTAACTTCGCATATCAGAGTCCTATAGAGATACCCTTCAGCACACAAAATTTTGAAGGTCAAGGTCAAAGGTCAAGGTCACTTTGTGGTCAATCATGGAGGTCGACGAAACACTAATTTTTTGAGTAACTTTGATCGGATCGTCTCCAAACTTCATGGGAATCTAGTATATGGTCCGGCGCTCAGCTGATTAGTTTTTGGTGGCGATCGGCCTTGACCTTCATGGTTAGCGCTGGAGGTCGAAAATTATTGACCCCAAGGTCAAATTACGAAACCCTTATTTTTTGAGTAACTTTGATCTTATGATCTCCAAACTTGGTGGGTATATAGGGTGTGGTATGGCGCTCAGTTGATTAGTTTTTGGTGTCGATCGGCCTTGACCTTCAAGGTCATTTTGAAGGTCATTCAATTTTGACCAAAAGGTAAAATTTTCAAGTTTCAGTTACCATATCGAGTAGTACCTCAAATTGAAGCCCTTGTTGAGTGCTTTCCAAACATATAACTAGTTTGACAATGTGACGTCATTTGACGGCGTTATGACGAAAAAACTGCACTTTTCATGTATATTGTATTGCTTTAGTTCGCATTGTTTAGGTCACTCTGTAGAGCACAGTTCCCTTTGGAAACTCTTGTAAGTTCGCATATCAGAGTCTTTTAGAGATACCCTTTAGCACACAAAATTATGAAGGTCAAGGTCAAAGGTCAAGGTCACTTTGCGGTCAATCATGGAGGTCAACGAAACCCTTATTTTTTGAGTAACTTTGATCGGATCGTCTCCAAACTTCATGGGAATCTAGTATATGGTCCGGCGCTCAGCTGATTAGTTTTTGGTGGCGATCGGCCTTGACCTTCATGGTTAGCGCTGGAGGTCGAAAATTATTGACCCCAAGGTCAAATTTTGAAATCGTAGGTACCATATCGAGTAATACCTCATATGAATGCCCTTGATGAGTGCTTCCCAGATCTGTAAACAGTTTGACGCTATGACGTCATTTGATGACGTCATGACGAAAAAACGGAATTTTCATGAAAAAATTATTTCCTCAGTTCTCATCAAAATCTTTCAATATTTCATGTGCGTTGGTCATGAAGACATACTATTCACCATACGAAATTATTAAGGTCAAGGTCAAAGGTCAAGGTCACTTTGCGGTCAATCATGGAGGTCAACGAAACCCTTATTTTTTGAGTAACTTTGATCTTATGATCTCCAAACTTGGTGGGTATATAGGGTGTGGTATGGCGCTCAGCTGATTAGTTTTTGGTGTCGATCGGCCTTGACCTTCAAGGTCATTTTGAAGGTCATTCAATTGTGACCAAAAGGTAAAATAGACAGATGCAGGGGCAAGATACGGTTCACCCTGTGGGTGACATATGTTTATTATCTTGCCAAAACGAAGTTTTTGCAAGATGTATTAGTCAGCTTGTATGTTTGTTTTTTTGTTTGTTTTTTTGTTTGTTTTTTTGTTTTTTTGTTTGTGGTTAATCATTTTTTTTCACGTTTAGATCACTCTGTAGACCACAGTTATTATTGGAAACTCCTGTAACTTCGCATATCAGAGTCCTATAGAGATACCCTTCAGCACACAAAATTTTGAAGGTCAAGGTCAAAGGTCAAGGTCACTTTGTGGTCAATCATGGAGGTCGACGAAACCCTTATTTTTTGAGTAACTTTGATCGGATCGTCTCCAAACTTCATGGGAATCTAGTATATGGTCCGGCGCTCAGCTGATTAGTTTTTGGTGGCGATCGGCCTTGACCTTCATGGTTAGCGCTGGAGGTCGAAAATTATTGACCCCAAGGTCAAATGTTGAAACCCTTATTTTTTGAGTAACTTTGATCGGATCGTCTCCAAACTTCATGGGAATCTAGTATATGGTCCGGCGCTCAGCTGATTAGTTTTTGGTGGCGATCGGCCTTGACCTTCATGGTTAGCGCTGGAGGTCGAAAATTATTGACCCCAAGGTCAATTTGATCGGATCGTCTCCAAACTTCATGGGAATCTAGTATATGGTCCGGCGCTCAGCTGATTAGTTTTTGGTGGCGATCGGCCTTGACCTTCATGGTTAGCGCTGGAGGTCGAAAATTATTGACCCCAAGGTCAAATGTTGAAATCCTTATTTTTTGAGTAACTTTGATCGGATCGTCTCCAAACTTCATGGGAATCTAGTATATGGTCCGGCGCTCAGCTGATTAGTTTTTGGTGGCGATCGGCCTTGACCTTCATGGTTAGCGCTGGAGGTCGAAAATTATTGACCCCAAGGTCAAATTTTGAAATCGTAGGTACCATATCGAGTAATACCTCATATGAATGCCCTTGATGAGTGCTTCCCAGATCTGTAAACAGTTTGACGCTATGACGTCATTTGATGACGTCATGACGAAAAAACGGAATTTTCATGAAAAAATTATTTCCTCAGTTCTCATCAAAATCTTTCAATATTTCATGTGCGTTGGTCATGAAGACATACTATTCACCATACGAAATTATTAAGGTCAAGGTCAAAGGTCAAGGTCACTTTGCGGTCGCTTTAGACATTATATAAATGACGTCATTTGGTGACGTTATAAGGCAAACACGTATTTTTCAAGGTCACTCTCTAGAACGATTATCATCGGAATATCTCGTGGGCAGACATTCCTCAAAGAGTCGCTTCTAGTGGATAGCAGTTCTGTTCACCTCAGTGTGACCTGAAGCAAGTCACTCATGTTCACATTTTGGCAAGATACGGTTCACCCTGTGGGTGACATATGTTCATTTGTTTTTTTGTTTGTGGTTAATCATTTTTTTTTCACGTTTAGATCACTCTGTAGACCACAGTTATTATTGGAAACTCCTGTAACTTCGCATATCAGAGTCCTATAGAGATACCCTTCAGCACACAAAATTTTGAAGGTCAAGGTCAAAGGTCAAGGTCACTTTGCGGTCAATCATGGAGGTCAACGAAACCCTTATTTTTTGAGTAACTTTGATCTTATGATCTCCAAACTTGGTGGGTATATAGGGTGTGGTATGGCGCTCAGCTGATTAGTTTTTGGTGTCGATCGGCCTTGACCTTCAAGGTCATTTTGAAGGTCATTCAATTTTGACCAAAAGGTAAAATTTTCAAGTTTCAGTTACCATATCGAGTAGTACCTCAAATTGAAGCCCTTGTTGAGTGCTTTCCAAACATATAACTAGTTTGACAATGTGACGTCATTTGACGGCGTTATGACGAAAAAACTGCACTTTTCATGTATATTGTATTGCTTTAGTTCGCATTGTTTAGGTCACTCTGTAGAGCACAGTTCCCTTTGGAAACTCTTGTAAGTTCGCATATCAGAGTCTTTTAGAGATAGCCGCTCCAGACATTCCTCAAAGAGTCGCTTCTAGTGGATAGCAGTTCTGTTCACCTCAGTGTGACCTGAAGCAAGTCACTCATGTTCACATTTTGGCAAGATACGGTTCACCCTGTGGGTGATTTTATTTTGATTTTGAGTTATCTTGTTCACAGACAAACACAGGGGTGAAAACATTACCTCCATCCAACTTTGGCGGCGGAGGTAACTAAAGCAGTTGAACAATATAGAACGTATTCAAAAAAGAGCCTGCAAAATTATGTTTGGACAAAGGTACACATGTTACCATTTTGAGGAACTATGATACAAGTTGTGTAAAGATTTTGCACTTGCTATCAAAACCCATTATTTGTGTGGAATGTGGTTACCTGCCATAAGAGATTTTCCTTTTAATCTCAGGAAAGCAGGAAAGTAGGAAAGTAATCACAGTACAAAATAATGTCAAATGCAAATATTTCAAACAAGTGCATTGCCCTTTTAATTGACATTCTTAATAGTTTGTAATAATTTATCTAAATCTAATATTTATCTTCTGTTTGAAGTATGCCACGTCTGCTTGTTTAATTCTGCATTTTCTTTATTTCACTTTTTGAACATTTTCCTATCAACTTCAAAATTAAGCAGCAATTACATAGTGCACCACTGAATTGGGAAACCAACTATTTTTGAGATCAAAAGGTAAACTCAAGGTCAAACTTCTAATATCATCAATTTTCATCTGAAAAATCATCAATTTCAATCCAATTGACCTGAGCTTTGATTAAGATCAATTTTAGTCTTAATGAAATGGACAATTTGATGTATCCATGGCAACTTTTTAATTTGGGGAGAGGTGGATTTTGCAAGTATCGTGCTCTGCATGACGTCTTCTTGTTTCTGGATTTACACTTTTTTTTACCTTATAAGCAATCATTGATTGTAAATTATGAATATATAATTCCATTTGCCATAATTCCAGCCATTGGCTGCCAGAAATGCTTTTAATGTAAACCATTTTTGATTGATTGAGCATCCAGTTGTTTCATAATTATGCTTTTTTTTGTCAGAGTAATTTTATACAGAAACAGGGAACCAAATTGAACCTTTGCAAAATTTCACATCTAGGAGTGAATTGAGCAACATTAATATTTATGAATGTCTGTATAATGCAGGTGAAATGGAGATACAAAGCTTCAAGGGGGCAGTAGAGACAAGCTAAATTCTTAATCCATCCTAACCGACACCTACGTATTGTACAACAAACTGAACTTGCAAGAAAGACAGAATCTATGCAGATTATGGAAGCACTAAATATTAAATTGGCAATGATATGTTAGATAAAAATATTTTTAAATGTGTTCGACATTATTCTCTGTCACTATCACAGGGAGCAAACTGCTACTCTTTTAGTCAAAGGGAAGCGCTGAGACCTCGCTCACTTGCCAAGGTGTTCTGCTGCCCAGTGCCAGGCTGTCCTCGAGGTCCAGCCCGCCCTTTCCTGGAATTTGGCCGTGTCCGGCAGGTGAGATTCTGGGAATGGATATCTGAGATGTGTCATAGGTATCAGAATTAGAATGTTTCTTGTGGTTTTATTTTGGAATTAAAGTGGTGATTTTGTTGGCCCACGGGATTGTAGTTACGGCAATGTGTAAGTTGACTTCCGGACTGACAGGATGGCCTATAGGTACGCACACTCGCCTCCAAGCTGTCTAGTCTGGGTTTTAATCCCGACCCAGCTATAAATTCTCATCCCAGTGTTCCATAGGTAGGGAAATTTATCAATATCCCTCAGATGGATGTTAAACGGGCGTCGCGTCTGCCAGCATTCGTTGGTCGATGATAAATATCCCATGGTGTCCTTCACAATGAGTAGGCGAGCTATTGCCGGCACCCTGAACAAATTCCAAATTCTTGCCCTAACCAGCAGAGGGCATTGCATCAGTGGCACAGCCACACCCTCAGGTAATGATGCTACCCCTCAGCCTTGTGCTGCATCTGAATGAAGAAGAAGAAGAAGTTGACAACATGCATGGTGACATTCCTATCATCGTAAAGTTAAGATAAACTTTGAACCATCAGCAGTAAGTCTTGGTGCCAATTTAAACTGTTTCCACTCGCTTATACGTACATCTGGTTTTATACTTTTGATTGTTTCGTCTAAGTTAATGAGATTATGATCTTTTTTATGATTCTTGCATACTTCCCGTGGTGCAGCATTTCCTGAAGATGCATGCCGAGCGACGGCATCACTGCGACCAGTGCACTCGTGCCTTTGGCACTGCTTCGGACCTTGCTCGACACCAGGGTGCCTGCGGACGTTTATTTTCCTGTTCATGTGGTTGCCCGTACGCCAGCCGCAATGGGCTTCTTTCCCATGTGGCACGCACTGGTCACAAACTTCCCGAAGAACACAGGTAAGCCACGGCAAGCAAATCCCCTCCTACAAACGTTTGCAGAGAAAGGAAGCTGGGAGGGACTCGGAGGATACATCAAATCTATCGTTTTATTTTTTTAAATAACAATTTGTATATAATAATATAGACACAGCACCGATGTAATAATGGCCACAGTTACCAATTATTGGTGCATTGGGGATTATTTTCTCTCCACCCTCCAACCACCCCACCTTCCTGATATCCCTCCTCACACAATCCTCCCATCTCAACCATGATCTACCTCTTTTCCTCCTACCTTGCTCCCTCAACCTATCTGCTGTCTTTTCCATTCTCTCTTCCCCAATCCGGACCAAATGTCCAGCCCATCTCAGCCGGCATTTCACCAAACTCCCCATCAAGCTCACCTGCACACCAATCTCCTCCTGCAGTTCATCCATCCCCCTTCTATCCACCCTCTTCACTCCTGCAAGCCTCCTGGCCCAGTTGTTCTCGCAAACCTGTAGCCTCTGTTGTTGACTCTCTATCAGTGCCAATGTCTACAGACTGTAAAGGTAGGCCGGCGTTACAGACGACATCAGAACCATCACTTTCAATTACCTTGAAATACTTCTGTCTGTCATTACTCCCTCCACCCTCCTCCACACATTTGTACCTACCTGAATCCTCCTCCACACCTCTGCTTCTGACTTACCACTGTTCCGTCCAGATACTCAAACCTATTTCCCCGTTTCTTCTCCTCTTCCTCCAACCTGTTATTCATTTATTTTCTCTGCTGCCCGACCCACATCACCTCGTTCTTCTCCACACTCATTTTCAGCCCACGTTTCTCAAATGCCTCGTTCCACTCCCCCAGTACTTCCTGCATCTCCCACCTACTCTCCACCACAACAGCCATATTTGCCACATACTACATTCTCCCAAGAATACCCCTCATGTTTACCTTCCTGCTTACCAGCCCCTCCGAACAATAACAAGTTCATATCTCACATAACATTGGGGACTGTCCCTCTTTCCCCCTCTTTGTCCATGCATGTCACAATATAATGATATGCCACACTGTTTCAGGGAGCCAAATTGCTTAGCAAGTACTACTGGTTTTGTGATATTGGAATATACCATGGATAGATGTGTTAAAATGAAGTGTATCAGTTTTGAAATAAAAATAACATGTGCAGATCGTCATCAAACAGCATGCAAGCTCTTATCTTATAGTCAGGTTCACTATGTCAATAAATTATATTTCGTTCAAAATCATGGTAGATTAGCAAACCTATACATTTTTGGAAAGGTTATAGCATAAGGAAACTAAAAATCAATGTTTACATTTGGAGAGATACCTGTATGGCGGCCATTGGTCGAATGGTCGATCGAATCGAATTCGATGAATCGAATCGAATCGAATCGATCGAATTGGTCGAATGGTCGAATGGTCGATCGAAGTGATTGGTCGAATTGGTCGAATGGAATTGGTCGATTGGTCGAATTGGTCGAATCGAATTGGTCGGAATTGGCAAATGTAAACATTGATTTTCAGATTTTCCATGTAATAACGTTTACAAAAATGTATAGGTTTGCTCATCTACCATGATTTTGAACGAAAAAACATAGTGAACCTGACTATTAAAAAGATTACACAAACCCTTGCGGTCTGAGTGCTTTCCTCATGACACTTTGTCCAAGTTTCAATCAATTGTGTCCTCATACCTTTATCTGGGATATATTTGCAAATGCACCCATGACTCTTAAGTGCTTGTTGCTACCTTTTGAAACTTTCTACGTTTACCAAGTCCAGGCAGCATTGACTCAATATGTCAGTAATGAGAATTTGAAAAGTAAGATCAACAATTGGAGCAATGCATGGTGGGACTGTCAGACACCCTGCTGGTGCAGCAGAGCAAGGTAGGGTCGAAGCCATGTTCCATTGGCTCTGCCATTTGTTTCTGATCTCGTGTTACAGATCTCACATCCCAGTTTGCTGGCAATGTTCAGTAAAACACTGTGGGTTAATCGTAAATTAGGTACCAAATTACTTCTCTCTCTCAGCTAATTTGGGGCCTGTCCGCTCCCATGGCTTGGGCTAGTGGTGCAACCTTTGGAGGCAACAATACAATAAGTATTTGCTTGAACAAGAAAGCCATTATGAAGGTAGTTTTAACCTGCTATTGGTGGTTCCATCCCCCCCTATTTCACACACCTTCTTCTTTCTACTATTATTTTTATTTTACTATGTCCTAATCCTTTCTTTGTTCAAGCTCATCCATGAGCCTTGACTATGTATACGAAAAAAGCATGCCCTTCCCCCGAAAAGAGAAGGTAACCACCATGCAAACTGTAGTCACCTTCTGTCATAGGGAGGGCTTGTCTGTCTGTTACACATCTGGCTTCGCATTTAATCATGTGCAATGCCACCTTGTTCACAGGGATCCTCCCACACGGAAACGCAGGTTATTGGAAGGAATGCCCGCGACGCAGACATCGGTCAGCGTGGTATCTCTTCCTTCAGTGTCTTGCGCCAGACCTATGGGTGACCGGGCAGAGGGTCAAGGAGAATCGTCAACTTCGAAGAGCTCGACACCTGCTCTACACCACGCTACTCGTCACGGTTCTGCAATTCGAGCCCGGCACAAATCCGGCATGATTGAGGCCCACAAGCTCACAAAACGTGGTGGTAGAACATCGTTTTGTGTGAGCAACAGGCCAGCCGGCCGACGGGTGCTGAAGCGGTTGCTCCCAAAACCCGGTGCCGTTGCTATCATAATGACTGCCTTGCAGCTGCACTCCCCATCTTTGATTCTGCTAAATCCTAGCTCACCCTTCCACACCCCCATCTCTGAAGTGTGCAGACTTGTCTCTTCGGACTACCACAACAATTATAGAGAAGGTTCAGTACTTCATTCACTGCCTACAGCTTTTGGAGCGTCACATTGTTCATCAGATACTCTAGAGAGAGTGTCACAACAGCACCCGGCTAAGCAAATGAGGGAGGACCGTCTCTCGACTACCGTAGTAAACACAACAGTTGGACTCGAAACATCTATGGATGCCTCCTCCCCTGCTTTGGCAATATCCAAGGCTGTTCTTCAGCAAGTTAAAGCTGCCACAATGAGGCAGAGCAAGTTGAATAGCCCTGTGGCAAACAGCCAGCAGGTCGCCTCGGACGCAGCAAAGACTTTTAATCCGGACTATTCAATGTCTGAGAATCATTTGGCTGAAAAGGTTTCCCTTCCCTTGCATGCTGTGTCGAATTCCGTTTGTGGAAACCACAAGGAAAGTGCACACGCCAGTCCTTTAGGTAGAGGATGCAGCCCACCCGGTGTAATGGATGGTTTTTTCCCTGATTATTCTGAAGCAACGGGCGATGCACGTGAGGGTACAGCCATCGATATGCAGACCCAGACAAGTGATTTTAACACATTTTTGGAGCAGCTTTTCATAAATACAAACACTCCATTTGGCAGGCCTTCATCAGCAACCACGTATGAGACCTCTTCACAAACCGAGCTACCATTTGCCACAGAGGGTTACCTTGGAGGCATGGTGGATGGAGCAACACAAACGCCTTGGCTTGACAGTGCTTTGAACCTCTTCGATACGCAGACGCAGACCGATTTTGACCGACTTTTTAGCTCACCAGCGTGCTCTGTGGTCACTGGCTACGACTTCCAATCTGATTCTGAGATCCAGATTAGTTCATTGGAGACGGCCCAAAACCTTGGTTCGCACCAGAGTTCTGAGACCCAGACAGAGGTGCAGTTTTGTCCAGGTGAAAAGAATTACTTTGAATCGTCAGTTGTGCAGGATGTCTTTAACCTGGTACCGCATGGCACTGCATTGGATGAGACCATTTTGCCCGTTTTCATTTCTCTGGGGAGAGTAGGTGACGGCACCTTCTCGGGCTGCTCGGCTGACATTCCCGCTCCATCTTTGGACTCTGAGACTCAGACGGAGTTGGAGCTGGCGTTTCACATCGATTCATTTGATGATGGGCCTCTGGCAGCAAGTTCGGCTTTTACCATGACACCCTCTTCACTACTTGACACTGAAACTCAGACAGATTCGGCAGCTGGAGGCGTACGCGCGCCGCTGAATTCCACAGAAACGCAGACCCCACGCACTGATCTCGATGACTTTTTCTTCACAAGCATCGAAACACAGACCGTTGAAGACGACTTCCTGCTTGCTGACGTGGATTTCTCAATGGGGGAGCACCCGTCCCCAAGCTACTGCGGACTGCCGTCGCCCGATCCAAATGATACAACAGGTGTCGCAGACAAAAGCGGCACTTCCAACTTGCTGTCAGATTTTGAGTTTTGACATGATTCTACGAACAGTTTGAATCCTGTGGTTTATGTTGAATTTTTGGATCACTTTTTTTTTTTCTCTCTCTCTCTCTCTCTCTCTCTCATGAAAGGTTGTCGAGCACCGTTACGTCAAACTTGTTTAACCACATTGAATGGAATTTGGATTTGATGAACTCAGAGAGGATGTTGGCATCCTATAGACAAGATAAATAAACATAACTCACGGACCTATTTCTGCGTCGGAGTGGTGATCCATACAGGATCCATACAGGATACATACAGGATACATACAGGATCCATACAGGATCAACCTTTGCAGAGAGACTGCTTTGTCGGGACTCAGTGTGTCGTATCATGATTATCATGATGATGGGCCTGTTTAAAGTTCGCAACTGGCTCTATAAAGCAGGACGGATTAATTTGTTAATGTCAAACAAGGGAAATGCTGACTTGATTTTTTTTTTTTTCAAGCATTTAAGTTATTTATGTACGGATGGAGTATTTATAACATTCCCAAGACACATCCGATCCTTCAACTATGTGATGACCATCTCGATGGTTAAAACAATAATAAAAATGGGATGAAGAATACGTTTGCATTGTCATGGGCTTCGGCATATTTAAAGCAACCTGTTCAACGACTACCTTTTTGCAAATTGAAATATGTTTTTGGTTCCTTTCTTGTTTACAAAAGGAGGAACTACTGTTGGTATGGACTTGCTGAATGGCCTAGAAATTCACATAATTGCCTGTAAGCTGTCTAGCCTGGGCTCGAATCCCGGCACAGCTGTAAACTGTCATTCTGGTGTTTCACGAGCAGGTTGATTCATCCATGTGTGCAGCGTCCATCTGATAACCGTTAAACGGGTATGCCAGCATTAATTGGTGGACGTTAAATATCTCATTGTGCTTCGTGAAGAGTAGGTGAGCTATGACTGGCACCATGACCAAATTCCAAATGCATGCGCTAACTAGAACGGCACGCGGAAGAGTGCATACCTCCGCCAGACTGAACAGTTTGTTTTCTATCCCACTGATAGGCCGGATCTGGATTTGGAGCTGAACCAAAATCTAATCGGCTTGTTCTTGTCACCCAACCAACTCGTCCACCAAGTTTATTGATAGCTCATCCATAACTTTTTAAATAACATGTTATATATCGCTTTTCGCCATATCTCTCAATGGTGAAGAATCACTTTGAAAATGAAAAAATTCTCATATCCGAATCCATATTCAGATCTTCACCGAAATCTAATCGATTCCTCCTTGTCACACAGACAACCGGTCCACCAAGTTTCGTCCAAATCCGTCCATAACTTTTAGAGATATCCTGCTATATATTGTTTTTGGCCCAATGGTGAACAATCCCTCAGCTAACGATGCTACCCTGCAGCCTCATGCTGCATACGAACGAAGACTGATGTTATCTCTTGCCATTTATGCTTGCTTACTTGCTTAAGATCCTGTTGTGCCTGTCGACATAGCTCCTGAGGAACTCGTACCACTTCCGCATGTCCTTGTGCCCACTGACTGATCGCCATATAGGTGGTTTCTCGCTCCCTTACCTCCGCCGTGTGCCACCAGGCATCTGTTCATTCCATTTCCTCCATGATGTTTTCTCTTCCAGTCCTTCCTTCTACCTCCTTCTTGCCAACTCTATCTGAACAGAAGATTCACAAAAAAAAATATTTAACAGCTGTAAACAAAGGATTTGTTTCTGTGCCACGAGCATGTTTTCTTTTTTCATCTAATCGAGTGGGTGATTGGTTTGCATAAATTTGTTTAATTTTGGGAAATGAACTCTCTTCCTCTTACAGCAGAATATTCACCAGAAAAATTTCTTCTTGTAACCCTTGAAACTGCTTTGTAGTGTTTCTTTCCAATGAATAGTGTATGCAATACTGAGTAACACTCAACATTATTGATGGACCAAAAAAAGCCAACCCCTGCTCTGCGGGGAAAAATGGCCTCTAAAGGTGGTGCTTTTTTTCTTCTACTCAACATTATTGATGGGTCACAGCTGAGCAGTGGCTGTTTTACTTATTCATTCGTTTCGTTTGCAACCTGAGGCTGTTGGTAGCATCATTGGCTGAGCGTGCGCCGCTGATGCAGTGGCTGGTTAGGGCCGGAATTTGGAATTTGATCATGGTGCCACGAATACTTGCCTACTCTTCATGAAAGACACCGTGGGGTCTTTAACATCCACCAACTAATGTCGGCAGACGTGACGCACGTTTAACGTCCATCCGAGGTGTGGCACACACATTTATGAATAACCCTGCCTGTGGAACAGATGGCAGTTTATAGCTGTGTCGGGGTTCAAACACAGGCTAGACAGCTTAGAGGCGAGTGTGTGTACGTCTAGGCCATCCTGCCAGTCGTATTTATGTTTGTCCAGGGTCTAAGGCTCATGAAAGAGCAGTCGCACACAATGCAGGCACAGACACCACACGACACAGGATTGAGATGAACACGGATGTTGACCTTCGGAAAAGTGCTCCGGGTGCCAGCAGTGCTATATCTCTCTGCAGTCAGCCTGGCATTGTAAGGATAAATCCTCCTTCCCTCCCCCTCCTCTGCCTCCCTCCATTCCACTCCATGGGCTGCCAACTCAGTTTGTCCTGCTCTATCTTCTAAATGCTGAGTCAACCAAGGACGCAGTACATACCATTTTGATGGTAATTGAGCTACGGATTCCAAGGCTCAGGGTGGACGCTCTAATAACAATGCCACCAAGTCTGGTTATCCGCACTGTTCTAACCACAATGCTGATGAGAGTTTGCAGCTGTATCCACTTTGTTCACGCCCTGCGTCCTTCTCGACCTCATTCTTCCCCACATCCTTTATTTTTCTAAGTCTCCCAATATTGTGTTCCTCAACCTTGATGTTATTGTCACCCCCCTTTCCTCTCCCCACCCACTCCCCCCACCTCTTTCTACTGCTCCTTTTCGTCTGTTACGTCTTCATCCATTCTATTTTCCAGTTACTCCCTGAGAATCAACATTGTATACGAAAAAATAATCTTTTTGGTAACTCCAAGTCTCTAACCACAATGTGTTTTGTTGTTATTTAGAAACAGGAAAGCTTTTTGAGTTAGCCTCCTTGTGAAATATTCCATACCGAGATGCAAAGTAATCCCCCCCCCCCCCCACCCCCTGCCCCCATTTGTTTCTTCCCTGTAACTTGTTTGGGTGCATATAATAAGAGCCTGTACCTTTTAGCACTGGAAACACCTCATAAAGTGCAGAAGCATGACGCTTGACGCATTGTGTGGAATGGCAGATGGTACCCGCATGTACAAAATCGTAGGTTTGAGGAATGGATCGAGCGACTAATCCCAGGATAATCCTTTTCTGTTCCACATTTTCATGGCCTCTGCATCACCATGTTCATAGATATTTGCAATTTTTCTAATTTGTTAGCTTCGTACATAGAGCTACAGTGGATGTGTTGATATAGCCTATTACTAGCAAAAGTACCCATCGGTTTGTGATGGAATTAATCAAAACGCATGTTGTACTTCACAAACATTCTGCTCTATTCCCTCTATAATTAGCCAGAGGTCATCTTCCATCTGCTTGAAAGTGAGCTAACATCACCTTCATCAACCATCCTTCCTGTTTTATACGGCGTGAGCGAAAATAACATCCACTTCTCCGCAAAACTCCATATAGGTCGCTTTGGTTTGAACCTCCACTTAAAATGAGTGAAATGAAATATTTTGAAAATTTCGAATTATTTTCACTTTGATTTCAACATCACTGCAATGCATATTATTATGTTGTTTAAACTTTCTTCCTATAAGATGGTATGTAATAATAGCTACCACCAGGTGGTGCTATACAATGCACATTTACATAGAGAGATTTAGGTTCTTCCCCCCTCCCACCCTCTTCCCCCCCCCCCCCCCCCACATCCCCATCCTGAACCCTACCGAGCCAGATAGAAACATACCTCAGATATGCTACCCAGATAGAAACCATACATGGGATATTCTAAGGCAACATGCAAAATTTGGTTGGATTTGGTTCAGTAGTTTAGTTTTTGTAGCGTATGTAAACAAACAAACATGAAATCATGTATATGTATATGAAATTAGATGGAGTAGTGTTTTTACAGTGTAGCCCTGGTGTTGGCTTAGCGGTTAGGGTGCCGGCTTGGGATCCTAGGATCCTGGGTTCGAATCCCGGTCGATCGCTGAATTAACGCCAGGGGGGTTGACTCAGCCTGTCATCCCTCCGAGGTCGGCAAATTGAGTACCAGCTTGCTGGGATGAATGATCACGGTGTGCACCCCGATTTAGAATAGGCACACCGTATCCCTGCGCATCGTAAGAGCGTGACCAAGGGTTGGCGTCAGGAAGGGCATCCGGCCATAAAAACATTGCCTCAAACAGGGAACCATGATTGTCATGGGGCCCGCAAGGCCAACCCCCGCTCTAGCGGGGAAAATGGCCTTAAAAAAAAAAAACGATCAATATAGTGTTTTTACAGTGTAGCCCGTAGGGCAAAGCCATCTAGAACAGGGTTTGTCTGTCCGTATATATGTCTGTCCCTCAAAAACGTACGCCAATCAGATCTGAGGATCTGGTCACATGATATAATGTGATTATGTTTGTGATGTCATTATGGCGTACAACGGCTGACTCCACACACCGCCATTTTGATTTCTATGCCATTCAGCCCGAACATATCGTCGAACCTGTCATATATCACAATCGCCATGCTCTACATTTATGTTTTACCTTTTGGTGTGAAATGAAATCGCCTTTTGGTGTTTGGTTTTGGTGTGAAACACAAACAAACCAATTGTTAAAATGACCATTAACTATCGAAAGCATCGGCGTACGTATAGGCCTTAGGCTTCATGCCTTCGTGCCTCACCTTAAAGCTGTTTTGGACAAATTAACCCAAGTCTCTTAATACAGTAACATTGTCTTCATAATAACAATAATAATGTTAACAACATCGTAAATTAATTGACATATGTGGGAATATTACAGGCCCAGACCAGGAATCAAACCCAGGTCCTCTGGTGAACCGTACCCATGGTGACAGACAGCTTCGAGACTTAATACTCACATTATTTGCTGACGGGTATCCCCACCCAGGTCATACTATTCTTTTCAAGTAAAGCAACAAGCCCTGCTACGCCGCTGTTAGACTTTCGCTCTTGATTGTTTTCAGGAACGTGCTTAACGAGTGAAGATTCCATTAGTAATGGCTCAAAATGATTTTTTTTTTCAGTTGCATCCTTTTGTTTTTGGCTCTTCTGTTATGTCCGATTTGACTTTTTCGTTTCTCACTACTAGATATCATCATGGGTAAAGACGAATCAGCTTGACCGGGAAAGGCAGCCAGTACAAGGCTCATTTTACTTTGGTCTAGTGAAGTTTGTTTATCCTGGAATGGCGCACGTGAGTGAATTGGCAATGCAAGTGGTGTGTGCGTGTGCAGGTCGTCACGCTTGTCATTGCACAGTCCAAAAGGCAGGGTCCACAGTTTAGAGCAACTGCAGCTGCAGCACCAAGCGTAACTTCACTTTGATATGAAGGAAACTACTTCTGAAAATGGAATAACATATTTGATGACATTTGACACCGTAGTCTAACAAATTCAGCCTGTAAGGGTTTTGGCAGTTGTTAGATACTGTGAGTGCTGCATCTGAGAAGTAGTGGCTAAACAACACAGTCTCTGAATATATGCTTCGGGCTGCGTTCCAATTTGCAACACGTGTGTTTATTTCAAAACTACAATTACGAGGTGGCATTTAAGTTGCAATTGTTTCATCTGCGCTTTGACGCATTCTTTGAATTGCGTTTCGATTCACCTTATCATGTTGCACGCAATGCAGTGCAACAAAATTCCAAATCGGAGTGATCATAAAAGTGTACAGGAGCGTTTTGATGCCTGCGTAACTTTTGTTGTGTTGGCTGGTGATCCAGATCCAGCCAGGTGGCCCACCGGGCTTACCTGGTAAAGGATGTAGTGCGACTGCTCGGTTGTAGTGCTTCTGTGTATGCCTGAGCTGTTCGTGTATATTTGCTTCTATAACCACAACCACAGATTAGGCTTGGCCCTCCCTGGCAGAGGCGATGGATCTGGACTTTCGATACCTCCTGACTTTTCTGTGTATTATCCCACCTGGATCACTGCATCAAGGCATCACTTTGGGGAACGCCCTGCACAAGTGAATATTGTTACTTGATTGTGCAGTTTGGCTGATTTGTGATGGTAATAGCTTCAGGGTAATGTACATAGTTGCACTTTTGTAAATGTCTGACGGATTAAATGGGTTTGTTGTCTTGTATGTACAGTCATATATATATATATATATATATATATATGTATATATGTATGTATATATGTATATATGTATGTATATATGTATGTATATATGTATATATGTATGTATATATGTATATATGTATGTATATTTGTATATATGTATGTATATATGTATATATGTATATATGTATGTATATATGTATATATGTATGTATATATGTATATATGTATGTATATATGTATGTATATATGTATATATGTATGTATATATGTATATATGTATGTATATATGTATATATGTATGTATATATGTATGTATATATATATATATATGTATGTATATATATATATATATGTATGTATATATATATATATATATATGTATATATATATATATATATATATATATATGTATATATATGTATATATATATATATATATATATATATGTATGTATATATATATATATATATATATATATATGTATGTATATATATGTATATATATATATATATATATATGTATGTATATATATATATATATGTATATATATATATATATATATATATATATATATATATATATATATTGTTACAGACACGACTTTGATGTTATGGTGGGCCGAGCGGAATGGCCGCCGTGTCCGCACAAGTTACCCGATTATACTCGAACCTTGGCCGAGTCGCGCTACGCTAGATCAATGAAGGAAAAGGACACAACGGCTGGGATTAAAATGACACGACACCAGGGATACGGTTCTCAAGACCTCCGGAGGAGGTTATAATATGGCGGAAGGTTAGATTACAGGAATGAGAGGGACAGCATAGGAAGATAGGCACTTAGACACACTCTTATATTAGCCCCGACAGACGACAGATAAACGGGACAAAACTGACTCACACGGGGATTGATGGCAAGGAAAGCGGGCAGTCGATGGCTCAAGGTGCACCTTGGCTCAGGGACAGGGTACAGTACGGTCCAGTAGATGCAGGGAGGTCACAGCGCTCGGAGGTCGCGACTTGTCTTCTCAAGCTGGGGGCGCATCTGACGTCACGTCCGGTAAGTGGCTGCGTATATCCGGCGGGGAGTGACACGCCCTCGGCTAGTTAGCTCCGCCCCAGATGGAATCGGTCCGCCCTTCTTATTGGGTGCGGGGGGGCCACCGGGCTCGACGAGGAGCTGACAGGGAGCCCCTTCGTGGTAACCCCGTCGGAGCGCATGGTCAATGGCGGCTAACCGAGCCGGTGTGAGGACGCACACTCCCCCGTGCCGCGCCGCCCCCATTCTCCTCTGTTGTTGTAGTTGTAGTTGTTGTTGTTGTTGTTGTTGTTTCATGGGGAAGATGGGAGGAGGTAAGGGGAGGTCCTAAACTCACTACTGGTGCCATACAATCACATTCTGGTGCAACGAAGAGTCAGAATTAATGGAAACGAGTCCTTAACTGACATAGACTAAGAATAACTAGCAAGATGTCCGAAAGTTGTCTACGTGAGATGCGGTGGACCTGGGCACGACATTTAATGGGGGAAAAAGGGGAAGGTCGGTTCTACAGAGTGTTATTTACAGGCAATGGGACTAGGGAATGGGGGATTGGGGATAGTTGGGGAGTATTGGGGAAATAGGGGAATATTTACAAGCGGATATGGAGGCCAAATGCCATATTCGCAACATTGCACCCTTCTCTACCCTCGGGGCGTCCCGACCCGATAAATTTTTACCTATTTTAGTGTGGCACTCAGATGTAGTTCCCTCTACTATTAACTCTACCCTGAGTGCGACAGTTTTACAGATATTCACAAATGAGTAAATATGTCCCCCTGCGACGTTGCACCCTTCTCCTCACAGAAACACGCCCACAGGATAACCGAATCGCGGAAAGAATTCGCAAACTAAACATACAGCCGGTAGGGAGCATTATTTACAAGACTACGCTGATATTTACACTACGATCCAGGACCTGTTTTTGGAGGAACACATGCAGATGTTATGCATAGAGAGAGCACGCATGCCAGCATCGATACACCAACCCACGAGTGCTCTGTGGCCTTATGGCCTTTAATAATGTGCAGAGCACCCCATCCAAGCACCAAAAGCACCACCCCAAGCACCAATCGGTGCAGTCACCATTGTTCATTAAAATAAAAACAACAACCCCTAACCCTGCAGGTGTCTCTTGCTCTTCGTGTGGTGCACTTGGCCTTCTGGCTTCTTTCAAAAATAAAGAAAGGCGCCAACCGCGTCCATTTCTGTATTGTGGCCTTCAGTGGTGTCAACTAAAAGTGGTTCACCTGTATGGCATAGGTCCCACGTTGACCCATAGGTCCATCCACGGGTGGTGCTTGGCCGCAAAAGAACTGCGGTCCATTGTGGGTGGCCACCAACATTGCGGTCCATATGGTGTATCGATCCAGGCAGCAAGCAGCGAAAGTGCAGGCCCACAACTGCGTAGCCAGCACCTCTCTCTCCTCTCTCTCTACCCCAAAGCCAGATCCTCGGAGGTGGGAGACAAAAGAAGCAGACAAGTGAGTAAGGTGGTAAGGGCGCAAAAGTGCACGCAACAGAAGGTAATGCACACTAGGGGCACATGGGAACCAGGTGAGACAGGTACGTTCCTACCGTACGCTCCCCCCCCCCCCCCCACCAGGTAACCTACATGGCCCCTCCCTTACCCCTTACTGTATCCACAAAACACAACACTACCCATAAACATCTACTTTACAAATCAACAAACATCCCTACTGTCTTCCCCGTTCCTCCCATATACCAAATTCGTCTTCTCTCCCTCCTAACCAATCAAATTTGCCATTTTCAACTCTCATCAAAATTTGCCATCTCCAACTGAACATCAAAATTTGCCATTACCAATTCATCATCAGTCCCTCCTAAGGAGGGAGAGATGGAATCACCCCAATGTCTCATCCACGTCGTGATGCGTCTCACAAATCCTCACAGCAATTCTCATTTCCTGCACCAAAACAAAGAAAACACAGGTGTGGAGTCATCATCATCACCACAGGTAAGTGGCTGCGTATGGTGCGACAGGTTCATCAATCCTAACTATTTCCTAAATGACTTTAACAACTTTACACTACCCGGGGTCTTTCTCCGGCCAAACCATTGGCCCTCTCACACTATGGGTTCTAAAAACCAATTCCCATTGGCCAAACTGTGGTGCTTTTCAATTTGGGGTCTCACTCCCCCGATTCATCTCCCGGTGCCCTCGCACCATTTCTGGGCTGTGGCGTGTACCTCTCCCAGCGGGTCTACCCACCTGCACACCTCCACCACTGCAGTTGCCTCCGAGCTTACCTGCTCCTTACCCTAACCTAACTACCTGGGGAAGGCCCTCTGGCGCTCTCCCCACTCGGTGCCCTCTCTGGCACTGGGCTGCCCGATCCACACCCGGGATCCTCAGGCACCCACTCACAACTACCGGCTCCCAGAGCCCACCTGCGGCCTCACCTGGCCGACATCCTCACAATGGTGGAGTGTCCAAACCAACTACACACACTAACAGGCTACACGCCCAGCCATTTCCACAACACTGATGCACCTATCCATGTACCATTCTTTCACCCGCACCACAAATGCCAATATCCAACCACAATTTACCGATACCCTCTACCTAACACTTACACTACCCGCCCCGGGTACTCGTGAAAGGGGTCCACTCTTCCCCCATCCACACCTTCGCACCATGCACACCACTCCGTACCACTTACTCCAACTCTCTCCACACACCTGTACCTGCACACCTGTGCTCTCATTCTTGGTGCCGCCTGCACCCTTCTCTCCCCAAGCGCATTCGCGCTGATCCACAACACTCACTACTCATACACTGCTCCACACACCTGTCCAGTTGCACACCTGTGCAATCACACCTGTTCAATCACACCTGTTCAATCTTCAAACACACGGCATCATCTCATCTAACTACTCCCCTCTGAAACTTGCGCTTCCCAGTCGTCCCTTTAAACTATTGCGCTCCCACGTCATTATAATCCACACTAAACTACCTGCGTCCCCACTACAGGTATCAGTCACTAACTAAACTTAACGTTACCTAATGTCATCTTCTAGGGCCCTATCAATATAACCTAACCCACCCGGGCTAGTTTTCACTGCCATCAACCCCATAAGCTATTGCTCCTTTGCCCCCCTATGGGAAGGATGGCAGGGATGCCACCCTTACCCACCGGGTCCATCGCTCACTACCAATTTTGCACATCAAATTTCAACAAATCAAAAATTTGGCCAATCACTGCCCATCATCTGCCAATCATTACTGCCAATCCCTTGCCAATCATCAAATTTTGTTTTTCTCTAATTTTGGGGCCAAAACACTAACCTCATCACCCAGTCTACTCACTAATGCCTCTCGGTGCGCCAATTCCTGTCCAAAGCCAGGCTTCGTAAAGCCAAGCCATGAATGCGGGTTGTTCTGTGCCAGCGGCTGGATGCGTCCGGCACTCGGTGCAGGGACGGGGGCTTACCCGGGCCGAGATCCCACGCACCACCTCGGCGTGGAGCCATCCAATGTCCCGATCTCGACCTGCCGGACTGCCTCAACAAAAAGTGGTCGCCATGACGACCCTTTCTATCGGGCTGCCCGCTCCGCCTAGTGGAGCACGGACGCGGCCGTTCAAAGCGAGGCCCAGCACGCACCGAGGGCCCGATTCGGCTAAAAGTCGCTCTAACCTCTAACCCGGTTACCTTCGATGCCTCACCTGCATGCTTACACGCCGCAGCCCGCTCCTTGCTCACACATCCAGCCGTTCCCATGCTCCTCGTACCTTTCCTTACACACCCAGGTACCCTCATTCCACTCACAGCCTTGGTCACACACCTGACCACCGAACACTTTGGCACACATTCGTTGGTAGCACACCTCACCAACACACCTCTTCGCGCCCCCTCCTCTGTCACCTCCTCTGTGACAATCACAGGTGTGCCCTCATTCGCACACCCAACCACGTGCCTCACTACCAATTCCAGCGTGCATTCCCACTCACGCTCTACCATTCCAGGTGTGCTTCCTTTCTCGCCTGTCACAACCAACTCACGCTCCGTGTCACTCTTACTACCCTCACCTCCATTCTTGACAACGCACTCACCCTTACTCCCGACAGCGCACTCTTTCCTCATGCACCTGTCCGTTACACACCTCTCTCGCGCACACTCTCCCGTCACACCCTCTGTAACACTCACCACAGGCGTGCATTCTTCCCTGCCTTTGACAGCGCACTCTTTCCCCATGCACCTGTCCGTCACACACCTTTCTCGCGCACACTCTTTCGCACACTCTCCCGTCACACCCTCTGTAACACTCACCACACCACGCTTCCATGTGCTCGCTCGCACACGCGCTACGACCGACTCACTCTCGCCAGCACCCTCACTCCTTGGCACGCACTTTTTCCTCACACACCCCAGAGTCGGACTTTCTTGCACACCTCCTTTTTCGCACACCAGACCTGTCGCACACTTCACCAACGGCCTCTCACGAACACCCGGGTCTATCTCGACCCCCAAGCTTATTAAATCACCTGGCGCATCATACGCACGACCATATTGGTCACCACTTACACCGGGTCCTCTTTCTTTTCGCTTCTCCTCCATCACCTGCGAATCCCTCATCCGGTTAATGAGCACATCATCACGATTCGAACACAGACTTTGGACCAATTCTTTTATCTCCTCTTTTATCTCTTTCTTATCCTCTCTCCGTCGCTTCTTAATTTCGCTCACCCCTTCTTCCACTTCTTCTAATTTCTGCTTCACCTCTTTTATTCCCCGGTACGTCTCCTCAAGCTCGTCCTCCAAGGCTACCTTGACCGTTTCCATGTGCGTCCTCACCTGCCGGTCCTTCGTCTCCATTACCTCTATCACCTCGTCCAACCTCGTTGTCAGTCCCTCACGTACCATCTGACATTCCCTCTTTGTCGCTATCAAGTCGTTTTTTATGTCGTTTTGTGTCGCTTTTAACCCTCCTAATACCGCAGTGTTCCTTTGAACTTGCTCCGTTAGTCCTTTTTGTCCCTCTGTCAGTTGTTCTACTCCCAGCGTCAACTCCTCTATACCACCTTGCAATTTTACAGTCCCCTTTCTCACCTCCTTCTCCATGCGTTCCTTACAGTGCCTCACCTCCTCGCGCACTCCTCCGACCTCCTCACTCACCCCTCTTCTGATCTCCTCTCCCATCACTTGCATCTCCTGCCCAGATGCCACCCTCATCTGCTCCATTTCCTCCCTGTGAGCATCCAGTTTGGTTTCTACCCCCATTCTGACCCCCTCTATCTGCTGCCCCATTTGGTTAACTTCCCTTTCCGCTTGGTCCCTCATGTCCCTCAATTTGCCTTCCATCCTGTTTTCTAACCCCTCTAACCCATTTTTCACTCCCTCTATCTGATTCTCCTGGGCAGCCATTCTATTTTCTACCCCCTCTAACCCCTTTTGCATCCCTTCCATTTGATTCTCTTGAGCGGCCATTCTGTTTTCTACCCCCATTAACCCATTTCTCACCTCTTTTATCCCGTTGTCTAACCCCTCAAAATTATTGTCTAACTTCTCACCGGTACCCCTCGCTTCGTCCCTCATTACCCCCATTTGGCTTCCCATTACCCCCAATTGCTCATTCTGAGCCTCCATCCGGTTCCCCATTTGTCCCATACTGCTTTTCAAACCTCTAATTTGGTCTCCCAATTGCTCACCCATTTGTTCCATAAGGGCCCTCATTTGCAGGAGGAAAAGGTTCGAATCCACCAGGGGCGCTGCCACGGTCGCGGGCGCGGTGACCAGCGAGGCACCATTTTGCGCGCCCGCTACGTCGGGCGCAACGACGCTATTTTGTGCGTCTGCTACCCTCACTGCTTCGCTCTCCTCACGTCCCTCAATTTGGTCCTGGACCGACCCTGCCTCACTCTCCTCTAACGGAACCCAGCCGACTTGGTCTGCCATAGCGCGACTTTCAAAATTCGGGTTTTTATATTTGGTAAAACACAATCGAATTTCGCCGTTATAATTTCGAGCGCGGGAAACGCGCTCCGGATCGAATTCTACCTCCCAACACCAATTGTTACCCTAGTGGTACAATTGGTGTTCCAAAATTTGGGCCTAATAAATTTAGTCCCAGGTCCGAATCCGACACTCCTGACACCAATTGTTACAGACACGACTTTGATGTTATGGTGGGCCGAGCGGAATGGCCGCCGTGTCCGCAC
The DNA here is from genome assembly GCF_964187855.1 of Myxine glutinosa. Lineage (NCBI taxonomy): Eukaryota > Metazoa > Chordata > Myxini > Myxiniformes > Myxinidae > Myxine > Myxine glutinosa. The sequence continues at coordinate 74,326,752 of NC_136269.1, read as the reverse complement.
AAGTTACCCGATTATACTCGAACCTTGGCCGAGTCACGCTACGCTAGATCAATGAAGGAAAAGGACACAACGGCTGGGATTAAAATGACACGACACCAGGGATACGGTTCTCAAGACCTCCGGAGGAGGTTATAATATGGCGGAAGGTTAGATTACAGGAATGAGAGGGACAGCATAGGAAGATAGGCACTTAGACACTTAGCCCCGACAGACGACAGATAAACGGGACAAAACTGACTCACACGGGGATTGATGGCAAGGAAAGCGGGCAGTCGATGGCTCAAGGTGCACCTTGGCTCAGGGACAGGGTACAGTACGGTCCAGTAGATGCAGGGAGGTCACAGCGCTCGGAGGTCGCGACTTGTCTTCTCAAGCTGGGGGCGCATCTGACGTCACGTCCGGTAAGTGGCTGCGTATATCCGGCGGGGAGTGACACGCCCTCGGCTAGTTAGCTCCGCCCCAGATGGAATCGGTCCGCCCTTCTTATTGGGTGCGGGGGGGCCACCGGGCTCCGCCCTTGACGAGGAGCTGACAGGGAGCCCCTTCGTGGTAACCCCGTCGGAGCGCATGGTCAATGGCGGCTAACCGAGCC
>NC_136269.1:74271160-74323660 GCF_964187855.1 Myxine glutinosa | reverse complement strand
GCAAGATGGCGCCCTCGCGCACGTGGTTACAGCGGCACCAAATTTCGCCGCGCCCATGACCGTAGCAGCGCCGCCAATGGACTGGGGCCTATTCATGCTGCAAATGCAGGCCTTCATGGCCAAGGCGGAGGAGGAGAGGGAAAGGAATAGTGAGCGATTGGAGGGCCAAATGGGGGCAATGAGGGATGAAGCGCGGGGCACCAGGGAGCAATTGGGAGCAATGAGGGACGAAGCGCGGGGTACCAGAAACCAAATTAAAGAAATAACTGAGGGAATGGCGAGGGACGGAGCCGCATATGAGGTAAGGGAGGCTCAGAAGGAGGTTAACCGCAGGTTGAGCGAAAGGGTCCCAAGGGTGCATGACGAGGTAAAGCGGGTCGAGGAGCACTGGTTGGGCGAAGTGGAGAAAAGCACAGGTAACTGGACCGGGGTAGAAATCGCGACCCGGGGTATGGGGCAGCCGGCGACCGCTGAAGTAGAGGGAATTTTAATAAAGCCAGCGGTCGTCAAAGAAAAAGAAGTAGTGGGAATTGAAATTGGAGAGACCGGGGACTTAGAAGAGCAACAACTGGAGGAAGGAATGGAAATTGCTCAAAGTCCATGCTCACATCACGATGCTGTGCTCATTAATCCTTATAAAGATTTGCAGGTGTTGGTGCAGGGAGGAAGAAGAACCCCGAAGGTGAGACGGGCTGTATGTGGTGCCGGGAGATTTTGTAAGAGGGGGTTTGGCGCGAAGAGAATTGTCACGCGATTGGGATCGATATGGCACCCGGGCGTTGGTGAAGAGTCCCGTGTGAGTGGAAATGGCGCGCGTGTGAGGAAAAAGTGTGCGTCAAGGAGTGAGCGTGTTACAAAGCGCGAGTGTGAAACCGAGTGCGAGCGAGAATGCACGTCGGGGTGTACGGAGTGTGACACAGGGAGTGAGAGCGATACGGAGTGTACGTGCGAGGGTGAGAGTGACACGGAGAGTGAGTTGGTGGAGGAGCGGGTGCGAGGATGCACGTTTGGAATGGACGGCGAGAGTGTGCGAGGAAGCACACCTGAGTTGGTTGTGGCGCGGGTGTGGGAGAGCCCATCGGAGCGCGTTAGTGGGTGGATGCAAGAGTGCACGCCCATGGTGAGTGGTACGGAGTACGTACCGAGTGGGGAGAGTGCGCAAGACGGGGCGCGAGGTGTGTTAAGGAAGTGTGCGAACGGCGAGTGTGCGCGAGAGGTGTGGTGTGTAACAGGGAGTGCGGTGGTGGAATGGACGGAGTGTGTGGGATGCACTGGAGGCGCCGAGACGCCGGGTTTGGTGAGTGTGAAAAGGGTCGCGTGGTGTGAGCATGCAAGTGAAGCATCGACGTTGACCGGGTTAGCAGTTAGGGCGACGGATAGCCGAGGCGAGCACTCCGTGCGCGGTGCGTTTTCTTTGCAGCGAGGACCGGCCGGGACCGTAAGCGCGTCGCTCTTCGGAGCGTCACGCACGAATCGGGCCGGGTCCCGCACTGAATGGTCGGTGCCGCCTCAGAGCGGCGATCGGCGCGATTCCGGGGGAGAGGGGCCAGGTCGAAAGGATCGGTACGGTGCCCCCTGGTGGCGGGGGCGGGTTTCTGACCGGGCGAGATTGAGCCATCGGGCCGGGGACCGGAAGGTGCTGCGCCGCGATGATGCGTGGAATCTCGGCCTGAGTAAACCTTCCCTGAACCAAGTGCCGGACGGCTCCAACCGCGGGAGACGAACAACCCGCATTCATTGCTCGGCTTTGCGAAGCCGAGCTTTGGAAATGAATGGGCGCACCGAGGCTCAAGTGAGTAGACATGTGAGGGTGATAGCAGTAGTGAATTTGAAAAGCAAAATTTGATGATTGGCAAAAATTTGATTGGCAGATTGATGATTGGTAGAAGGATTGGCAGTGATTGGCCAATTTTTGATTGGCTGAAATTTGATGAGCAAAATTGATAGTGGGAGATGCCCGATGTAGTGGGATGGCAACTCTGCCGTCCCTCACAAAAACGGGGGCACATGAGCTATAGTTTATGGGGTTTGGCAGTGAAAACTAGCCCGGGAGGGTTAGGATAAAATGGTAGGGACCTAGAGATTGACCATAGGTAACGGTAAGTTTAGGTAGCGACATTGGACAGGTAGTGGGGACATAGAGAGGGTAGTTGGATTATAATGACGAGGGAGCGCAATAGTTTAAAGGGGCGACTGGGAAGCGCGAGTTTCAGAGGGGAGTAGTTAGATCAGATGATGCCGAGTGTTTGAGGATCGGAGGTGTATGGAGCACTGTATGACTGAGTAGTGGTGATTGTGTATTGTGTTGACCAAATGGTCCAGGGAGGAAGGAGGGTGCAGGAAGCACCAGGTGTAGGAGTGATTGCACAGGTGTGCAAATTACAGGTGTATGGAGAATGGTTGTGTGGAATACATGGAGTATGGAATATATGGAGTATGGAATGGATGGTATGGAGTGAGTATGGTGGAAACTGTGGAGTGGAGTGGATGGTGCGAAGGCAGTGGATGGGGAGGATGGACCCCATCACGAATACCCGGGGAGGGTTGTTTAAGAGTTAGGTAGAGGGTACAGGTAAATTGTGGTTGGATATTGGCATCTGTGGTGCGTGTGGAAGAATGGTGTTTGGATGGGTGCATTAGTGTCGTGGAAATGGCTGGGCGTGTGGCCTGTTAGTATGTGTAGTTGAATGGGCACTCCACCACTGTGAAGATGTCGGTCAGGTGAGGCCGCAGGTGGGCTCTGGGAGCCGTTAGAGTTGTGGATGGGGCCCGAGGATCCGGAGGATGGACCCGGGTAGCCCAGTGCCAGAGAGGGCACCGAGTGGGGAGAGCGCCGGAGGGCCTTCCCCAGTTAGATAGGTAGGGTGAGGAGCAGGTAAGCTCGGAGGCAACTACAGTGGTGGAGGTGTGCAGGTGGGTAGACCTGCTGGGAGAGCCACACGACCCAGTCCTGAAATTGTGCAAAGGCACAGGGAGTTGAATCGGGGGAGTCAGACCCCAAATTGATGAAGCACCACAGTTTGGTCAATGGGAATTTGGTTCTTAAAACCGCATAGAGTAAGATGGCCAATGGTTTTGCAGGGAAAGACCCCGGGTAGTGTAAAGTGTATTAGTCATTTAGGAAGTAGTTAGAATTAAGAATCTCCTCGCACCATCTACATCCACTCACCTGGGGTGACAGAACTCCACACCATGCCATGTTTTTATTATTTTGTTGTGCAAATGTTTGGAATGTGAGACGCATCATGACGTGGGTGTGAAATTGTGCTTTGTTGTTCCATCTCTCCCTCCTTATGAGGATTGATGATGAATTGGTGATGGCAAATTTTGGTTAGAGGGATTGTGGGGACGAATTTGGTATTAGGGGAGATATGGGGAAGACGTGACAGTAGTGACGAATTTGTAAATGTGTAGGTTTATGTACATATGGGGTAAGGGCAAGGGTAGAGTAGGTAACAGGGGGGGGGGGGGGGTGACGTACGGTAGGGACGAGCTTTCTCACTTCGCTCTCCGTACGCACCTCGTCTTGCATTGCCTTGTTTGATGTGTACCCTTGTGACCTTACCCCTCACTCACCTGTCTTCTATCCCCCTGTCTCCCACCCGAGGACTGTGCTCTCTGGACACCGAGGGGAGCGTGCGGGAGTCCGCCATTGTGTGCCCGAACTCTCGCAACCACAGCTGCCTGCATCGATGCACCACTTATGGACCACATGTCTGTGGCGGAGCACCACTCATGGACCCCACGGGTTGGGGCATGGCCCCTCTGCTGGATCCGGCCATGATGGCCGGAGATCTTGCTGGCGGACCTTGGTAGCATGGCACCTATGCTATACAAGTGAACCACTCCTAGTCGGCCCTGTGGGCCATAAATAAAAACAATGGACATGTTCTGTGCTTGTTTTATTATGTCCAAATAGGCTGCCAGCAAGAAGAACATGAAGAAAAGACAACAACTGGAAGAATAACAATAGCCAGCAGAGGGAGCCGAAGAGGAAGACCAGCACCAGGGGTTTGTTTATTTTTATTATGAACTGTGGTGACTGTGCACTGATTGGTGCTTTATGGTGTTTTGGTGCGTTTTTGGGGCTTTATGGTGCGTCGATGCAGGGCAGGCTGTCTCCCCCCCAAAAAGAACAATCACAGGTCCTGGGTTAGTTTTGTAAATACAAGTAGCGTCAACTGTAAATAATGCTCCCCCATCGTTCATGTTGTAGTTTGAAAACCATTCCGCAATTCGGTTAGCTGTGGGCATAAATCTGTTAGATAGGGTGCAATGCAGCAGCGGGACATATTTATTTGTGTTTTAAAACTGTCACACTCAGGGTCAGGTTAAAAGTAGAGGGAACTACACCTCCGTGCCACACTAAAGGTAAAAGTTTAATAGGCCCGGGACGTGCGTAAGAGGAGGAGGGTGCAGTGTTGTGGATTTGAGAATTGTGTTGTGTTTTTTTTATTGTCGTCGTAATGAAGCTTGTGTAAATATCACCCTCTGTGTTGTGTGTAAAGGTCAAAGGGCGTCCCTTAGTTAGGTCATATACAATCACGTAGCAAATAATAGATCTCCCTTTTTCAGTGGTTATCTCCTTATTATGTGTATTAGTTTTAGGCTCTGTCTTCCATTAATTGACACTGCATTGCACCGAATGGAAATAAGGTAGATTCCCTTTCATTCCCAAAGCCCCCCATTCCCAAAGCCTCGATTGCCAACTGCACTCCACCATTAGCCACGAGGTAATTTCGGAGAAGAAAGGCGTGTCTCCGCCATCGTCATCGGAAGGTGGAACCAGCGAGCCCCCATCCACCAATCAGGACTGGTGAGATACCAGCACGGGCGTGGCGCGGGTTGATCGTGAGGCGCGATATAAAAGCGCCCGCGCAAGCTTTTGAAGGAGTTGCGTCAGAGAGACGGCAGATGCGTGAGAGAGTTGGCAGTGCACCGAAGCCCAGTCGAGTCCAGTCCAGTTGAGGAGGAGCGGAGAGTCCAGTGGAGCGGCTGACCAAGGAAGCCCCCACAGCAGATGAGTGAGGAGTCCACCGCCGCTGAATCCACCGCAGCTGGGTGGGGTTGAGTTTCTAACGGCAGTTCGACCCGCGGCCGCGAAGCAACGCCGCCGGACGAACGAGAGTGTGGAGAGTCGGCGGCTGCTCCCTCCCGGCCCGATCGTCCTCTGGTCCGAGCTGAACCTTCCCCCCTTTCCAGCCACTCGTGCCTGCCTTCATTGCCCATTCGTGTGAGTCTGTCTTTGTTTGTTCTGTCCTGGGTTTGTAAGTAAGACTGCCATAGGTAAGCTAGCGTTGCACTGTGTCCTTCTGGTCCGTCCCTCTTTCTGTAATTATTTTCTTATTCTTCCTTCTTCCTTGGTTTCTTTGATTGTGTAAATAGTAATTAGCAAATAAATCATATTCGTATTTCCTACCTTTGTTCTGCTGATTCTTCACATTCGGTCGTTGTAGTGATTTCCCCATTGAAAACCTGTGGCGCGATTTTGGCCAACGTTCAAGGATCGGGTTAGTTTCTGTTAATAGTTCGTGCCGCGGTTGCTAAAACCGCTCGGCAATTAACATCTGTCCGCGGTACGAACGGGGCTGCGCACCTGCCTTTCCGGAGGTAGCTGTGCAGCGTCAGGGACCCCGTCGGTCAGTCAAAGACGAGGGGAATAATCCCCCCTCGGTAAGGTGAACAGAGGCCGACGTTGGGTTCCGTAACAATATATATATATATTTTGGCAGACACACATGGTACATTCTTTCTCCATACATATTGGTTTAGCTCATCCCATGGGTTCATGCAACCAAGCATACCTGACATTGTTGACTCGGTTCGTGGCTGAAAATAGTCTCCTTATTCGGGTGGGTCCCACGTGTCCTGGGATGGCTGAAAAGTGTGGCTGTTGGGAATTCTGTGGACCACATAATCAGGTGCACATCTGGGATATCATGCTTTCTGGTTGTATGCCAGTTTTACACGTGTCGCTGGGGTTGTGGGGACCCATCATTGTTGGCATAGGAAACCACCATTGTGTTTAGGAGAAAATTAAGTGAACGTTTATTTAGCTTTGCCGGTGTTTCTCAGAAATGATTTGCAATGTTTCCGGTCTGAACAAATTCTTTCTTCCTCTAATAAGGCCTGTCTCTCTGTATGTGTATAATAAGGTCTGTGAATCGTGTGGCGTTCTGTATTCTGTTATGCAATGTATGAGTAGAACTGTGTGCACAAGTCGAGTATATCAGGCCAGTTCATCCACAGCATTGTATTCGTAATGCTGAATTACACGTCTAAAAACTGCTTTCCCTGCCTCTGGTCAGTCGTGTTTTGTTCACTCCATGAATGATTTATACCATATTGGGTTACTGAGGATACAGTGAGGTTGTAACCGCAATGTCAGGCTGTGCAAGTGGTGCATAGTTGCTGAGTTGTGGAGGTAAGGCGGTGGGGTTATGTTGTTACGGAAAGAGTTGTCAAACATTTAGCATAGCGATGGCCCACTTCCTTGCATTGGAATTTCTTAAAGAATGGGCTGTCCTTGTAACGTGCTACAAAGTCACTTGACTCCTTTGCATTTGTGAATATTTGCATTACCAAGAGCATCATCAACAGACTATAAATAGTCAGGGGACTGGTCCCGGCCAACATAGTTGACATTTCAGTGACACTGGGCAACCTCCATCAGGACAATGCATCTGCGCTTCGGCGCGCCCTGTTGTACCATCTATCAGGCCGACCATTGTACATCAATAGGGAAGAGAACTCTAATGTTCCATGTGACCCAAAGTATCAATCTTCATTTTATTACTTGCAAAATCAAAGATTTTCGAAAATCGAAAATCGAAGGTTGCAAGATCTGCCTGCAACCCTCTTATGGTTCAACTGCCAAAGTCTAGGCTCTCTGCTCACCTTCACTCTTTCATTCCCCTTTTCTCCCGCCTCTGAAACAAACTCCCCCACTCCTTTCAATCCCACTCCTCCCTCCAGGTCTTTAAAACAGCTGTTCACCACCATCTCTTATCTCCCCCCATCCAAAACCTTGATCTTTTCTACCCCCGGTAATTCACCCCAGAGTCCTTGCAGTGTTCATATGTTTTATTCCTCTCCCACCTCCCCCCAAGTCCTCCCGATGTCCCTGCTCTCAAATGTTGTGTTTGTGTCCTTCCCCCTCTCTCCCCATCTTGTCTGCCGCTCCCCTTGTTTTTTGTGTTTTGTGTGTCGGTTTGTCTTTTTGTGTGATTAATGTTAGCTCTTTCACGAGCCTCGATCTTGTATACAAAAAACAAACAAAAAAAACAAAAAACAGTGTATTGGTTAGTCTTGTGCGTTATTCTCTCTGTTTGTCTGTCTGTCAATCGCCTACAGGTCACAATTTTAAACCGATCTTCACGAAACTTCACCAGATGGTAGAGTTGGTCAGAAGGAAGAAGCTTATTGATTTTGAGGTCAAAGGTCATCTTGAGGTTAAATTTCTAAAATTGTCAATCTGATTGACTTGAAAATTGAACAGCATTTGCATATTGAGTCAGTAAATTGGGAAACCAATTGTTTTTGAGATTCAAAGGTCAACTCAAGGTCAAACTTCCAAAATCATCAATTTTCACCTGAAAAATCATCAATTTTAATCCAATTGACCTGAGCTTTGATTAAGATCGGCAGTTTTAATCTTAATGAAATGGACAATTTCATGTATCCATGGCAACCTTTTTTGCAGGGAGGGGTGGAATCTTCTTCAAGTGTCGTGCGACGACGTTTTGTTTTATTTATTTATTTGTATTTATTTACGATTTGAGGACCAAGTTGTGACATTTTCAAACTTAAGCACAAGACCACTTTCAGGTGTTCCACTCTATAGAAGCTGTGCGTACTCCAAGAGCTTTTTCAAGTTTTGCCACTACTATTCTGCCAATAGTATTTACATGTTAACTCCTATTGGCATTACATTTGATATGTGTTTGGAAGCCTTGGTGGTATGCGGTTCTTTCTCCGCTGTTGCTGATGATTTGCCAACAAGTGATGAAACCAGTCCGGCAGCTGATGGGTGTGTAGTGTTGAAGTTCTCATGCATTCATAGGCGGTTTCACTTCTGTATTTGGGGGGGTTTGGGGGGGGGGGGGGTCTGACTTCCAAAATTACCATTTGTTAGTGTAGTTACAGTGTACATGAAATCACAAACACAATTTATGTTCATTATTTAACCACCCTTGTTTTTTGTTTTAGCCTAATTTTTAGCCCATTCCCTGCACAGCATGTGTGTGTATGTGCATGTGTATGTATATGTGTGTGCGTGCGTGTCCGGGCCATAACTTTTTTTACGATTTGAATTTTGTCATTAAATTTTCAACAAATTTTATTATGAGAATATGGAGAAGGCAAATGTATAATTTTGGCCAAAAGGTCAAAGGTCAGTATCACATAAAATTGTCAATTTTCATCTGATCGACCTGAAATTTTAAGAATTTGCATATTGGGTCACATAATTGGTTCACCAATCTAAAGTGAGAAACTGATTATTTTTAGATCAACAGCTGAAAGGTCAAGGCTGCATACAATCAATTTTCTTTTTTTTTTAGTTTTTTTTTTTACTTCGTTATTTTGAGCAGGCAGAAGAAGAAGAGGACGACGTCTGAATACAAACGGATGCGGACGGGCTTTGCATTTCCAGATGCCTTGTAGTTTGACATGTTTACCAGCTAACATCCATATTACTATTTGCATAACAACAAATTCTTAAATAAAACTAGAAAAATGCGACAGTGTTGCCAATATGCCTCTGCGTTTTTGGGGGGTTTTTTGGTATACAAGATCGAGGCTCATGTAAGAGCTAACATTAATCACAAAAAACAACCAGCCACATGAAACATATAATGAAGGGAGCAGTAGACAAGATGGGGAGAGAGAGGGAAGCACACAAGTACAACAGTAGAGGACAGGGACATCGGGAGAACTGTGGGAGGGAAAGGGCTTGGGGGTGGAGGCATGGGAAGGGGGTATAAAACACCTGGACACTGCTAGGATTTCAAGGAAAGAAGTCGGTATTTCAAAAAAGTGGTTCTGGGGTGAATTGATGGGGGTAGAAAAGATCAAGGTTTTGGATGGGGGAAGATAAGAGATGGTGGTGAACACCTGTTTTAAAGACCTGGAGGGAGGAGTGGGATTGAAGAGAGTGAGGGAGTTTGTTCCAGAGGCGGGAGTAAATAGGAATGAAGGAGTGAAGGTGAGCAGAGAGTCTTGATTTTGGCAGTTTCACCAGAAGAGGGTTGCAGGCAGATCTTGTGCGACCTGTAGGAATATTTGGGGGACAGCACAGACGGAGCTGGGGGAACAAGGCCGGAGAGGGGTCGGTCGAAGACAGAAAGTCCACCAACCTGCCTGCGGTGAGTGAGTGAAAGGCCCTCGGAGTTAGCTTCATCGTGGGAGATTCCCATCATTCTGAAAGCTTTGGTTTTAAGAGCGTGAAGCCGAGCTAGGTTTGATACAGGAGCACCAGCCCAGAGGGGAGAGCAGAATTCAATTGAGCTGCAGATGAAAGCCTTGTATGTGGAGGGGAGCTCAGGTGTGCCAAGGAAGGACTTCGCACGACAGAGCATGCTCAGTCGGCGACTGGCTTTGGAGGCCAGCTTGGAAATGTGGTTTTCCCAGGAAAGATCATGGCAGATAGTGAGACCCAAATGCTTGAGTGACAGAACTTCTTGGAGAGGATTGTTGAGAAAGTAGATGGGAGGGTTGTCCAGCCGGTCTTTTCAGAGAGACATAGTGAGAGTGTGACATTTGTCAAGATTGAAAGACATGTTCCACTTAATTGACCAGTCAGTGATTTTGTCTAGGTCTGCAGAGAGTGAAGAGGCTACTACCTGCCGATCTGAGGGTTAGGATATGGAGTGGCAGAGAGTGGAGTCATCAGCAAAGAGATAGAGAGGATTTTCCAGAGAGTCGGAGAGATCATTGATGAAGACCAGAAATAGCACAGGGCCCAGAACACTGCCTTAGGAAACTCCAGCCTAAACAGGAAGGGGAGATGAGAGAAATCCATTTAGGGCCACACGTTGACTACAACCAGAGAGAAGTCTGCAAGCCATGCATGGAGATTTCCATGGATACCACAGGAGGAGAGTTTGGTGAGCAGAGCGGGATGCCAGACCGTATAGAAGGCACATGATATGTCAAGGGAGACAGCTCTGATTTCCTGTTTGGCACTGAGGACCTCCATCCATTGTTGAGACAGCAGAAGCAGCATGTCCAGATTAGAATGACCTGGTCTGAAACCAAATTGATGATCAGAGATCAAGCCATTGGAGAAGAGGAAGGATTTGATATCCGAAGCAATGATGGATTCCATGACTTTGCTGATAATTTGGAGCATGCTGATTGGTCTGTAGTTGCAAGGATCTGTTTTTGCACCTTTTTCTGTAAAGCAGTAATGTTGGCTGATTTCCAAGCTGATGGCAGATGACCTTGAGGAAAAGAGAGGGTGAAGAGAATTGAGAGAGTGTGTGAAAGAGCGGCAGAGCAGGATTTTAGGACCCGTGGGCCGATGCCGCCTGGTCCAGTTGCAGAATAATAGTCGGGGATTGACAGAAACTTCTCCACCTTCTCAGGAGAGAAGGAAACAGTGTGCAGGAGCAGCTGGATTTGACTGGGTAGGGTGGGTACAGGGAGAGGTGGGTTTGGGCACAATATTTTGAGGCAAACACAGAGTTGAGGCATTCGACTTTGTCACGTGTGGTGTCGGCTGTGTCGCTGCTTGAGGTAAGGGAGGGGATGGAGGGGGAACAAACACCAGAAACAGATTTGACCAGACGCCACTAGGATTTGGAAGAGGGAGACAGGTTTGAGTTCAGTCTTGAGAGTAGAGATACTGTTTCCTGGCTCTCCTGAGGGTAGACACACTTGTTCCGGGCTTTGTGAAAGGAAACGAGATTGCCATCCATTGGATTTGCCTTCGAGGAGGCGAAGGCAAGTTGTTTCAGGGCAACTGCCTCACCACAAGATTCTGTGTACCATCGACGGGAGGAAGGGTATGGCAACTAAAGACAAGATGGGATAAATCTGTGCATGAGAGAGAGAAGCATAGTCCCACAACGGGTAGATGCCCTCGTTCACTGCCCTAAAAATAAACAAGTTTGATTTAAGTCCCTTCAGCTGTTTTCAAGTATCACATTTTCATCAGCTATGACAGGTTGGACATCGATTGGTGAAGCAGTTTCAGAGAAGGGATTTTTTTTAATCAACATTTTTGGTTGGTATATCACATCACCTATGATGTCCATCATTATCATGCTTTTGTTCCCCATTGGGATGACTTGACAATGTGTCGAGTTTCAAATTTTTCCATTCAGCGGTTTCCGAGAAATATTTTTTTAATTATTTGATTTTAATCCAAGATGGCTGCCATACCACGTGACCTATGACATCACAATTATCATTAAAACATTTTGCATGGGGGTCACGCCTACTCTGAAAGTTTCGTCTCAATCGGACATATGGTTGCTGAGAAAAACAAGGTTTAGTCCATACGGACGGATGGACGGAAGGACAACCCAAAAACATAATGCCTCCGGCGACTTTGTCAACGGAGGAATAAAAAGTATAACGGAGGGTTTGACGTGAGATTTGTCAGGAATGAAAGACATATTGCAAGTGTATGACTATCTTGTGATTTTTTTTTTCAAGGCCTTAATAGAGGGAAGAGGCTGCAGCCTGCCTCTGAAGGATGCCATGGCAGAGGGTGGGGTCATCTGCAAATAGATAAAGGATTTTCCAGAAAGACAGAGAGATTTACGATGATCAGGAAAAGGACTGGGCCCAAAACCCTTTTTTGGCGTACTCCAGTCTTGGCTGGGCGAAGAGATGAAAGGATTCCATTGAGTACCATATGTTTGCTACGACAGTTGAGAAAGTCAGTTCCCCAAGCGTGGAGTTGACCTTGGATGCCATAGGCAGAAAGTTTGGAGAGGAAGAAGGGATGCAAAACTGTATTGAAGGCACGAGAGACGACCCTGATCTCATGTCTGACATTGAGGGCCTCCATCCGTTGTTGGGAAAGTGAAAGCCTCATGCCCAATTTATATTCCAAGAGGCTGGTATACCACAAGACCCGGCGTTGCCTGGCATCATTTTGGGGTTTTTTCCTAATTTTTTTGTGGGGGGGGGGGGGGGGGGGGGTGCTTAAAACACTCCCCTACAGATACTAAGGAAATTTTATATACTAGGGCATGCCCGTACTATATATAAGCTAGGACGTGCCCGTACGTGGGTGCCCGTTCCTTGCCAAAAAAAAAAAAAAAAAAAAATTTGTGTAGGGGTGTGTGTGTGTAAACATCCTAGGGCGTGCCCGTACGTGGGTGCAAAAAAACATGCGTGCAAACAACAACAGCAAAAAAAAACTTTGAAACCACGTGGCAGTAACGACCACAGAACCCCCCCCCCCCCTCTATTTACATGAATGGTTTGGTCCATTCGCAACGACCACAGAACCCCCCCCCCTCTATTTACATGCAATGGTTTGGTCCAAAGCGAACGGTTTGGTCCATTCGATGTGATTCGATGATTCGATGTGAATGGTTTGGTCCATTCGCAACGACCACAGAACCCCCCCCCCCCCTCTATTTACATGAATGGTTTGGTCCATTCGCAAAGCCAAAGCGAACGACCACAGAACCCCCCCCTCTATTTACATGAATGGTTTGGTCCATTCGCAAAGCCAAAGCGAACGACCACAGAACCCCCCCCCCCCCCTCTATTTACATGAATGGTTTGGTCCATTCGCAACGGCAAAGCGAACGGCGAACGGCTAAATCGCCATAGCTCGGTAAGTACTTGTCCGATTAATTTCAAACCTTGAAAAGGCACATCCTCGGGTCCCCAGCAATATACCTGGCAAGTTTCAAGTATATCGGACCGGTAGTTGTCGAGAAACAGCGGTCACAGACAAACGTACAGACGTACAAACGTACAAACGTACAGAGATTACTGGAATTATAGATAGATAATATTATAATAACACACACTAATTGGGGATAATTTAACATTGCCTTTTGCATAGCTACAAAGATTCAGGCACTATAGAGCGATTAATTATATGTATATATATATATATATATATATATATATATATATATATATATATATATATATATATATATATATATATATATATTGTTGTGGATATGAGAATGCTTTTTTTATTTTGTTGTTGTGGTAAAATGTGTTGTAAAAGGTTGTTGTAAAATATCACCCTCCTCCCTCCGTTGTGGTTGTATAAAGGTCAAAGGGCGTTCCCGTAGTTAGTCCATAAAAAACATACATGCAGGACACGATATATCTTTCTTTTGATAGTTATCTCTTATTCTGTGTTTTAGGATAAGGCTGTGTCTCCCATTAATTAAAAGTACTCCATTGCACCAGTGAAAGAGAATAGACCCCCTTTCCTTCCCATCCCAAAAATCTCCCTTTCCATCCCCTCCAAAACCTCCAATGACCTCATATTACATCCCCTCTCGTCATTGCTGAGCCCTCGATTCCCAATCACCTCCCCTCCAATAACCGCCATTGACCACGAGGCTCGAGTCAGGGAAGAAAGGCGTGTCTCCACCTCGTCAGAGGAGGGGAGGGGCGCGCCCGCCCGTCGTCGTCCGGGGCGGAGCCCGAGGGTCGTGCGACCAGCCAGGGCCGAGGTGAGCGCCCCGATGGGCGTGTCCAAAGCGCCGGGGGCGTGATCGCTGGGGGCGCTATAAAAGGGCGCAACCGGAAGTGGAGCGAAAGAAGAAGAAAGAGAGATGCACTCTGGGTTGGTCTGGGTCGGTTGAGAGAAAGAGAGGAGGAGTTGTTGCAAGGAGTTGGTGACAGTCGGTTGCCAGAGAAAGGAGTCGTGGTCAGTTGGTTGCGGTGGTGAGGAGTCGGTGGTGACGAGTGAGACAAGGCCTGGCAAGGCAAGTGCAGGCGGCCGCAGCAGCGCCACCCAACCGCCAAAGGGGGCCTGAACGGCGGTTCGGAGCAAGGCCGAAACGGAACGGCGGCTGCTGAACGCGCCGGTTGTGCTGCGGGACCCCCCTTGGACCTTTCCTCTCCCTCCAGCCATCCACCTTCTGCCATCCCTGGCGTTCCCCGCGTGAGTCAGCGTTCTGTTTGTTCTGTCCTGGGATATAAGTTAAGTCTGTAGGTAAGCTAAATTTGCACTGTGTCACCTGCGTCTTGTGCTTGTAAATAAACGTGACATCTGTCTTTTTGCTTGTGTGTAAATAGTAGGAATAAATGTAGTAGTATTTCAAACCTTTTTTTTGTCTCCGTTTTCCTCTTGCATTGCGTCGCTTTTGTCTTTTCCTCATTGAGCAGCTAGGGTGCGATACAACCAACGTTCGGGTGGAATCGGGTGAGTTTTGTTAGGTCGCGGTTTTAAACCACCGCTCGGTCTATAACATCCTAACCGCGATCAGCAACAATTGGTGTCGGGGAGTGAGATCGACCCGGAGCGCGCTTCACGCGCTCAAAATTATAAATACCGAAATTTGTTTTGTTTTAAAGGAAAAGCCCGAATTTTGAAATCGCGCCATGGCTGTCCAAGGCGACGGGATGCCGGTGGGAGAGATAGAGGGGTTAGAAGTAACCCAGGACTTCGGGGAAGAAAGGGAGGAGGAAAATGGCAATGTGGTTGCGGGAATTTCAGGTGCACAAAATGGCGCTCTCGCGCACGTGATTACAGCGGCGCCAAATTTAGCCACGCCCATGGTCGCGGTAGTCGAACCGGAGATGCCAATGGATTTGAACCTTTTTTTTATACAAATGAAGGCCTTATGGCCCAGAATAGTGAGCGATTGGAGGGCCAAATGGGGGTAATGGGGAACCGGATGGATGCTCAGAGTGAGCAATTGGGGTAATGGGAAACCAAATGGAGGTAATGAGGATGAAGCGAGGGGTACCGTTGAGGGGTTAGACAATAATTTTAAGGGGTTAGACAATAATTTTAAGGAGTTAGACAAGAAATTTGAGGGTTAGACAATGGGATAGAAGGGTGAAACATGGGTTAACAGGGTGGAAAATAGAATGGCTGCCCAGGAGAATCAGTTAGAGGGGGTGAAAAATGGTTAATGGGGTTAGAAAATAGGATGGACGACAAATTGCGGGAAATAGGGGAACAATCCGCCCGGGAAATCGAACAGATGGGGAACCAGATGGAGGAAATACGACGAGGGGTGAGTGAGGAGGTCTCGGGCTACGCGAGGAGGTAAAGCGAGGCGAAAAGCGTATAGAGAAAGAAGTGAGGAATAATACGGCTAAGTTACAAGGGGGAATAGAAGATCTGACGGAGGAGGTGGAGCAGCTGACAGAGGGACAAACTAAGTTAGTGGAGCAGGTTCAAAAGAACACTGCGGTACTAGGAGGGTTAAAGGCGACACAAAAAGAAATTAAAAACGAATTAATAGCGACGCAGAGCAATGTCAGATGGTACGGAAGGAACTGACAATGAGGGTGGAGGAGGTGACAGAGATAATGGAGACAAAGGACCGGCAGGTGAGGATGCACATAGAGACGGTCACGGTAGCCTTAGAGGACGAACTTGAGGGGACGCACCGAGAAATAAAAGAGGTTAAACAAAAACTAGAGGAAGTGGAGAAGAGGTGAGTGAAATTAAGAAGGGACGGACAGAAACTAAGAGGGAGATAAAGGAGGAAGTCATGGAATATGTACAAGGTCTGTGTTCAAATCATGATGTGATGCTCACTAACCAAATAAAAAGTTTGCAGGTGGCAGAGGAGGTGAGACGAAGTACGGAGGTGAGTGGCAATGTATATGATGTGAGGAAAGCTTCAGTCGGCTTGGGGATTGGTTTGGATCCGGGTGTTCATGAAAGGCCGTTGGTGAAGTGTGCGACAGGTCTGGTGTGCGAAAAAAGAGGTGTGCGAGAATGTCCGACCATGGGGTGTGTGAGAAAAAA
This sequence comes from Myxine glutinosa, assembly GCF_964187855.1. NCBI lineage: Eukaryota > Metazoa > Chordata > Myxini > Myxiniformes > Myxinidae > Myxine > Myxine glutinosa. Next base: position 74,307,738 of record NC_136269.1, on the reverse strand, counting down.
GTGCACGCCGAGGAGTGAGTGTGCCGTCAAGAGTGAGTTGGTCGAAGCGCGTGTGCGAGGGAGCACAGGGAAGCGCGGTGTGGTGAGTGTTACGGAGGAAGTAACGAAAAAGTGTGCGCGGGAGGATGCGCGAGAAAGGTGTGTAACGGACGGGTGCATGGGGAAAGCGCATGCTGTCAAGAGTAAGGGTGAGTGCGTGACCGAGAGTGAGGTGAGAGTAGTGAGAGTGAAACGGAGCGTGAGTTGGTTGTGGCAGGTGAGCGAGGATGTACACCTGGAATAGAAGGATGCACACCTGGAATGGTAGAGCGTGAGTGGGAATGCACGCTGGAATTGGTAGTGAGACACGTGGTTGGGTGTGCGGGTGAGAGCACACCTGTGATTGTCACAAAGGAGGTGACCGAGAAAGGGGCGCGAAGAGGTGTGTTGGTGAGGTGTGCGAGCGACGAATGTGTGCCAAGGTGTTCGGTGGTCAGGTGTGTGACCAAGTCGGTGAGCGGAGTGAGTGTACCGAGGTGCGTAAGGAAAGGTACGAGGAGAATGGGAACGGCTGCATGTATGAGCACGACCACGAAAGGGGTAGCGTATGCATGTAAGCCTGCAGGTGAAGCGTCGACGATAACCGGGTTAAAGGTTAGAACCAGAATGACTTATAGCCGACTCGGGCCCTCGGTGCGTGCCGGGCTTCGCGTGCCGCGAGAACCGGCGGGGATCCGAACCACGGCGGTTTCAAAAGAACCGCCGTGCGCGATCCACGCTGGGCCTCGCGTGGAACGGCCGCGTCCGGGCTCCACTGGGCGGAGCGGGCAGCCCAATAGGAAGGGTCGTCATGGCGACCACTTTCTATTGAGACTTGCCGGCAGGTCGAGATCGGGACATTGGATGGCTCCACGCCGAGGTGGTGCATGGGATCTCGGCCCGGGTAAGCCTCCGTCCCTGCCCCGAATGCGGGACGTATCCAGCCGCTGGCACAAAACGACCCGCGTTCATTGCTCGGCTGTACGAAGCCGGGCTGTAGATGTGAATTGGCGCACCGAGAGGACCTAATAAGTAGACGGGTGATGGTGATAGTGATAGTAGTGATTTGATACAAAATTTAGAAAAGTGAATAGAATTGGCAGTAAATGGAAAATTTTTGGTTGGTTGGATTTGGACGAACAAAATTTATAGTGAGAGACCCCCAATGTGGTGGGATGGCAAATCCATCATCCCTCACATTGTGGGGCAAAGGAGCAATAGCTTATGGGGTGTATGGCAGTGAAAACTAGCCCGGGTGGGTTAGGTTATATTGTAGGGATCTAGAAGAGATTGACATTAGGTGACGTTAAGGTTAGCTAGTGACTGATACCTGTAGTGGGGACGCAGGTAGATTAGTGTGGATTATAATGACGTGGGAGCGCAATAGTTTAAAGGGACGACTGGGAAGCGCAAGTTTCAGAGGGGAGTAGTCAGCTGAGATGATGCCGTGTGTGTGAGGATTGAACAGGTGTGATTGCGCAGGTGTGCAACTGAACAGGTGTGTGGAGCAGTGTATGAGTGAGTGATGGTGATGTGTGTTGTGTTGACCAACTGGTCCAGGAAGAGGAGGAGGGTGCAGGTGGCACCAGGTGAGATTGCACAGGTGTGCAACGACAGGCGAATGGAGGACAGGTGTGTGGAATAAATGGTAGTGTGGAATATCTGGAGTATTGGAATGGATGGTCGTGGAGTGAGAATGGTGGAAATTGTGGAGTGGAGTGGATGGTGCGAAGGTGTGAATGGGGGAAGAGTGGACCCCCATCACGGATACCCGGGGCGGGTAGTGTAAGTGTTAGGTAGAGGGTATAGGGAAATTGTGGTTTGGATATTGGCATCTGTGGTGCGAGGTGAAAGAATGGTATTTGGATGGGTGCAGTAGTGTTGTGGAAATGGCTGGGCGTGTAGCCTGTTAGTGTGTGTAGTTGGTTTGGGCACTCCACCACTGTAAGGATGTCGGCCAGGTGAGGCCGCAGGTGGGCTCTGGGAGCCGGTAGTAGTTGTTGTGGATGGGGCCCGAGGATCCGGAGGACGGACCCGGGTAGCCCAGTGCCAGAGGGCACCATGGGGTGACAGAGCCAGGAGAGGGGCTGCCCCCAGTTAGATAGGTTAGGGTGAGGAGCTAGGTAAGCTCGGGTGGCAACTACAGTGGTGGAGGTGTGCAGGTGGGTAGACCTGTTGTGGGTAGACCTGTTGGGAGAGCTACACGTCGCGGCCCAGAAATTGTGCGAGGGCACCGGGAGATGAATCGGGGGAGTGAGACCCCAAATTGAAAAGCACCACAGTTTGGCCAATGGGAATTGGTTTTTAGAACCCATAGTGTAAGAGGGCCAATGGTTTGGCCGGAGAAAGACCCCGGGTAGTGTAAAGTGTGTTAAAGTCATTTAGAGGATAGTTAGGATGAAGGATCTCCTCGCACCATCTGCACCCACTCACCGGAGGTGACAGGTAACTCCACACCATGCCATGTTTTATTATTTTTTATTGTGCAAATGTTTGGAATGTGAGACGCATCATGACGTGGGTGTGACATTGTGCTTTGATGTTCCATCTCTGCCTCCTTATGAGGATTGATGATGAATTGATGATGGCAAATTTTTGAAGTAGAGGGATTGTGGTGACGAATTTGATATAGGGGAAATATGGGGAAGACGTGACAGTAGTGACGAATTGGTAATGTGTAGGTTTTGTACATATGGGGTAAGGGCAAGGGTGGGCTAGGTAACAGGGGGGTGACGTACGGTAGGGACGAGCTTTCTCACTTCGCCCTCCGTACGCATTTCGCCTTGCATTGCCTTTTTGATGTGTACCCTTGAGACCTTACCCCTCGCTCATCTGTCTTGTCCCCCCTTTTTGTCTCCCACATGAGGACCTGAGCGCCGTTGGGCGCCGAGGGGAGCGTGCGTGGGTCGGCCATTGTGCGCCCGAAATTCCCAGAACCAGCTGTCTGCATCGATGCACCACATTATGGACCACATGTCAGTGGCCGAGCACCACTTATGGACCCCATGGGTTGGGGCAAGGCCCCTCTGCTGGAACCGGCCATGAGGGCCCGAAATCTTGCTGGCGGACCTTGGCCACAGGGCACCGATGCCCCACAGGTGAACCACACGTAGTCGGCCCTGTGGGCCATAAATAAAGATAAATAAAATGGACACGTTTGGGCAAGCTTTATTGCAAATAGGCCGCCAGTAAGCAAAGCAAATGAAAATGACAACAACTGGAAGAAATAATGATAACCAGCAGAGGGAGCCGAAGAGCAAGAGACACCTGCAGGGTTGGGTTTGTTGGTTTTATTTTATTCATTGAACAATGGGGACTGCACCGATTGGTGCTTGGGTGTGTATTGGTGCGTTTTTGGGTGCTTTAATGGTGCATTGATGCAGAGCAGACTGTCCTCCCCCCAGAAAGAACAATTACAGGTCCTGGGTTCGTTTTGTAAATAAAAGTAGCGTCAATGGTAAATAATGCTTCCCACCGTCAGTGTATAGTTTGAAGACCATTCCGCAATTCGGTTAACTGTGGGCGTAAGTCTGTTAGGCAGGGTGCAATGGAGCAGCGGGACACATTTATTTATGTTTTAAAACCAGTCGCACTCAGGGTCAGGTTAAAAGTAGAGGGAACTACACCTACGTGCCACACTAAGGTAAAAGTAATAGGCCCGGGACGTGCCTAAGGGGAGGAGGGTGCAGTGTTGTGGATATGAGAATGTTTTTTTATTTTGTTGTTGTGGTAAAATGTTGTTGTAAAAGGTTGTTGTAAAATATCACCCCTCCTCCCTCCGTTGTGGTTGTATAAAGGTCAAAGGGCGTTCCCGTAGTTAGTCCATAAAAAACATACATGCAGGACACGATATATCTTTTCTTTTGATAGTTATCTCTTATTCTGTGTTTTAGGATAAGGCTGTGTCTCCCATTAATTAAAAGTACTCCATTGCACCAGTGAAAGAGAATAGACCCCCTTTCCTTCCCATCCCCAAAAATCTCCCTTTCCATCCCCTCCAAAACCTCCAATGACCTCATATTACATCCCCTCTCGTCATTGCTGAGCCCTCGATTCCCAATCACCTCCCCTCCAATAACCGCCATTGACCACGAGGCTCGAGTCAGGGAAGAAAGGCGTGTCTCCACCTCGTCAGAGGAGGGGAGGGGCGCGCCCGCCCGTCGTCGTCCGGGGCGGAGCCCGAGGGTCGTGCGACCAGCCAGGGCCGAGGTGAGCGCCCCGATGGGCGTGTCCAAAGCGCCGGGGGCGTGATCGCTGGGGGCGCTATAAAAGGGCGCAACCGGAAGTGGAGCGAAAGAAGAAGAAAGAGAGATGCACTCTGGGTTGGTCTGGGTCGGTTGAGAGAAAGAGAGGAGGAGTTGGTTGCAAGGAGTTGGTGACAGTCGGTTGCCAGAGAAAGGAGTCGGTGGTCAGTTGGTTGCGGTGGTGAGGAGTCGGTGGTGACGAGTGAGACAAGGCCTGGCAAGGCAAGTGCAGGCGGCCGCAGCAGCGCCACCCAACCGCCAAAGGGGGCCTGAACGGCGGTTCGGAGCAAGGCCGAAACGGAACGGTGGCTGCTGAACGCGCCGGTTGTGCTGCGGGACCCCCCTTGGACCTTTCCTCTCCCTCCAGCCATCCACCTTCTGCCATCCCTGGCGTTCCCCGCGTGAGTCAGCGTTCTGTTTGTTCTGTCCTGGGATATAAGTTAAGTCTGTAGGTAAGCTAAATTTGCACTGTGTCACCTGCGTCTTGTGCTTGTAAATAAACGTGACATCTGTCTTTTTGCTTGTGTGTAAATAGTAGGAATAAATGTAGTAGTATTTCAAACCTTTTTTTTGTCTCCGTTTTCCTCTTGCATTGCGTCGCTTTTGTCTTTTCCCTCATTGAGCAGCTAGGGTGCGATACAACCAACGTTCGGGTGGAATCGGGTGAGTTTTGTTAGGTCGCGGTTTTAAACCACCGCTCGGTCTATAACATCGTAACCGCGATCAGCAACAATATATATATATATATATATATATATAATGTATATATATATATATATATATACAGACTTGGCATTTAATATGGAATATTTTTTTGTGGGGATGAACTTACTTTTCAAGATGACTTAGATCCAAAAGTTCATTGGAATTATGTTGAAATTATTCTTGATTTAGTTAATGTGACCTTTAAAAGAAACAAAAACCACATTTGACATTTCGAAGCAAATAAATTGATCCTTGAAAGTGATGTCAACTGATATCGAACTCAATTCACGTACAGTACTGTGTTAAACCTCTGTGCGTTTTCCAGAAGTATCTCTTTATTTTGCACATTAGCCAAAAACATTTTCAACAAAAATAAAAGCTAAATTATGACTGGGATTACGGACAGTAAAATTACAGTTCAGTACTTCGTGTAACCCCCATGAGCATTCAGGAGAGCACGTACACGTCGAGGCATGCTGTTCACGAGATTTGCCAAGGTTTGGACAGGAATCGCTTGCCATGCAGTGACAAGAGTCTGCTGCAATTCAAGCACAGAGGTAGGCTGCTGGTCCAAGTTGTCGATTTGACACGTTAATTCTGCCCACAAGTTCCCTATCGGATTCATATCCGGGGACATGGCAGGCCAATCCATATGCTCTACACCACGGTTAGCAAGAAAGTGTTGGATCATGCGAGCACGATGAGGCCCTGCATTGTCATCTTGGAAGACAAAGTTTCCTCGAAAGGCTGCACGAGTAAATGGAAGCAATGTTTCTTCCAGAATGACCCTGTACTTGAACTGGTTCAGCTTTCCATTCAGAACAACCAGGTCAGTTTTGCCCCCTGCAAGAAAAGCAGCCCAAACGGTCACCCCACCACCTCCAGCTTGGACTCTTGGCACTATACAATCTTCGTTGTGGGCTTCATGCACTTGTCTGCGCACTCGGACGCGGCCATCTGGACGATAGACCAGAAATCTAGACTCGTCACTGAAGGTCACGTGATTCCAGTGTCCTGGCTGCCATTGACGATGCTCTCTGGCCCACTGCAATCGGCGCTGGCTGTGTTGTCTGGTCAGGCATGGCTTTCTCAGGGGACGCCTGGCACGATAGCCTGCTTGAACCAGTCGTTGGTTGACTAGCCTTCTAGATACAGGCACATTTGTCAGTTGCTGCCACTCAGCCCAAAGCCGATTAGCTGACTTGGTACGACCATTGCAGACTAACCGGTGCAGCTGGCGATCATCTCTCCTTGTGGTTCTGCGTGGACATCCTGGCCTCGGTATTGGAGGAGGTACACCCCTCTGAGCATTTCGTTTCAGGATCTTTGACACCTGACCTTGAGTGATGCCATACTGCCGAGCAATAGCACGCTGTTTAATGCCAGAATTTCGTAAAGCCACCACTCCATGACAAACAGCATTGTCAAGTTGACGGACCATCTCCAGAGGAAGCGGCAATAACTTTTGTAGACGTGCAGCAGTTGTTTTCCACTAATACAGAACGCAACAACCCTTATATACCCGATTGTGAAGCCAATCGTCAAATGTACCTGTCCTTACATTTTGTCACGCCACCTGTGATATAATCCTGTTATTGACTTCTTGCTGCGAAAGACAATCAGTGACATGGTTCTTTCAACAAAGACATCACCGAAGGGTAAAAGAAACTCACCAGATTGATATACTGATTGCAGAAAGTAAACTCAAGTCAAGAAAAAATATATATTCCATATTAAATGCAAAGTCTGTATATAATATTCTTTTTTTAATCCCCAAAAAATGGATTTTTTTTTTATTATTTAATTCCTATTTTTTGGCCTAAAAGACTCCCTGGCACTCACTGAGGAACCTCTGACAGTTTGATGAAGATCCGTTCAGCACACATACAGGTGACACAGAAAAATGGGGACACACATACAGGCAGGCAAACGGCTCTCTTATAGTATGGAATAGATTCAGGGGCGGATCCGGGGGGGGGGTGCAGGGGGTGCGCACCCCCCCCCCCCTTCGATCCAGGATGAGGGTGCAGGCGGTGCGAATCTGCTGAACTATTGGACCAGGGAAGAACACAAGGAACTGAAGAAACTTCCAAGAACGCACGAAATGCTGTTTCTCACGATCAATTTTTTTTAAATATCCTGAGGAAGGACCCCCAGACCCCCCCCCCCCACTTTATCCCCCCCTCCCCAGCGCTATAGTTACATGCACACCCCCCCCCCCCCCCCCCGTCTTGAAATTCCTGGATCCGCCCTTGAGATTGTTGCGGTTCTGCAAACCTGCACTACCAAGAAGCAATGTCAACCAACATACAGGTCCCGAGTTAGTTATTTCATTAGTAATTGTTCAGATGATCCTCCCCATATGTGTTATGGGTTTCATGGGTCAATATGCGTTGTGTGGGATTAGCTAGGTTTTTCTTTTTCTCCCAATTTCATTGTAAGTGACCTCAAACAAGTCTGAGCCTACAGTGCACGGTAACCTGTAATGAGCGGTACTCGCACCCTCTAATTTGCATACGCGCGCCAAAAACCTGGTTTGAATCATGCACCATAACCAAACTGCCGTATGACGTTAACGTCTACCACGCTCTTACTACAATATCCACACCACTCTGAGAAATTCATACACAACTAGAACGTCACTTGGTAGCGTGCATACCTCTGACAAGCTGAACAGTTACGTTTTGTATCTCACTGATAGGCCATATCTGGATTCGGGCCTGAACCAAAATCGAATCCATAACTCATCCACAACTTTTTGAGATATCGTGCTATATATCCTTTTTGGCCCAACCACTCAATGGTGAAGAATCACTTTAAAAATTCTCGGATCCATATCCGGATCTTCACCAAAATCTAATAATTTCCTCCGAGTCACACATCCAACCGGTCCAACAAATTTCATCTGAATCCGTCAACTTTATGAGATATCCTGTTTACAGACAGACAAGAAGGTGTCAGGCTGTAGCCTGACAGATATGATGAAAATCATCACTGTCACCTTGACCTTTGGTATGATGAAAATCATCACTGTCACCTTGACCTTTGGTATGATGAAAATCATCACTGTCACCTTGACCTTTGGTATGACGAAAATCATCAGTCACCTTGACCTTTGGTATGACGAAAATCATCAGTCACCTTGACCTTTGGTATGACAAAAATCATCACCGTCACCTTGACCTTTGGTATGACAATCATTACTGTCACCTTGACCTTTGGTATGACGAAAATCATCACTGTCACCTTGACCTTTGGTATGATGAAAATCATCAGTCACCTTGACCTTTGGTATGACGAAAATCGTCACTGTCACATTGACCTTTGACCTATATAGTCAAAAAATATTGATAGCCACACTTTTATCCTTTGGAATCCTCTGGTAAAGTTTGACGAACATGGCTGAAAGCGTTCGTGAGTTATCGCACTCACAGACAGAGACAAACAAACGAGACAGACTGACATGACAAAATTTTTGAATTATTGTCATAACAAACAGACGGGTGAAAACATAACCTCCGTCCACCCCATTTATTGCCAATTCAGTCCATTAAAATATTATACAAGCTCGTTAAGCACATCATCCACAGCTCAACTGTCTGCCACCCCAACCACAACAATCACCACACAACCACCTTCAAAGCAACGGAAAGAACCATGCAGCGCGAAGTAAACTCGCGATGAGGTTGACGACATTGAGGAACTCATGCGCGCACCAATGGACGTGCTGCAAACCCGGTAACCACACCTAGAGATTCTCCTGATCCCCGTCAAAGCTCCGCCCCCACCCATGTCCCAGACATGCAGAAGGTGATTCTTTACTTGGTGAGGTGGTATACTGAAAAAGGCGGCACGGACCTAAAGCTGTGGAACAGAGTTGGCAGGACGGAGCAATGTTCAAGTGAGCGATCCTGCCACCATGCAGGGTGCATTCTGTAGTAAAAAGGCCAAGTCGATTAACTAATTAACATTCATTAACATAAAATTAACATTAATTCACATAAATCTCTCCTCACACATTTTGTTCCTTTTGTAATTGTCTGTTTGGATGCACAAGAGCTCAACGAAGGCAATATGCTCTTTCCTCACTGATAAGTATCTCTTTCCAGCTTCCTCCTCACACCTCACTCGCGGAGTCAGTTCCAGAGGATTATTCACCCCACCCGCACCTCTTCAACACACATCTTAGACACCAGTATTCCTCCTTTTTACACCCCACCACATGGGCAGCATGGGCTCGTCAATCTGCGCTTGTTGAGCTAAGAGGTCTTACCTCGCACCGCTCTATCTTTCTTTTCTTGTCTGTCCTTCTGCGTGATGAATCTGTTGGGCACCGTTGTAATGTGAAATAGGTAAGGAGTATAAGCTAGCTAGATCAGGACAACTTTGCTCGTTGGTGCCTGTGCTTCATACATCTTTGATCCCTTGTACATTCTTTATTGCTTCTACCATTTTTGATTGTTGGAACATTTTGATTGCTTGTACATGGCATTGCTTTTGTTTCTTATATGTTTCCCTTGTCCCATCCTTGTAAATAAACGCCCTCATTGTTGATTGTTCTTCCGATCTGTCTGTGCCTGTCCTTTCTTCCATTGGTCTCGCACCGTCCACATGCAATGTTAGCCTGTGAGGTTTTATACCCCCAACTAATTGGCTCCAGTCTATGTCTGATGTGCACGGTCAGTTTTTGCTCATGTGCATCTAATTCACACTTGAAAGATAAGATCAGTGCATATCGAGGGCGTGAGACATGGTTGGAAGTCCCCGTGACCCACAGGTAAACGGTAATTGGATGGAGGACCCTGGGGGAACCTAGTAGACTAATTGGCTCTCGCAATTGATTAGCAACCCGCCTGGATGCAGAATTATCTGTGCTCGGTGGCTTCAGGTCCGGGAGGAACCGAGGGAAACGTAATAGGTCCCGAAACCTGTGGCCATAACAATATATTATGATAGAGACAGATAGTCTACGGTTGTCATGGGTGATCTCAGCTATTGCTGCGAGTCGGGAGTTATCCTTGACAAGATGGCGTTGTTCATGGTTTGGTCCATGATTTTAGCTACAGCTTGGATGAAGAAGAAACTCACCGGAAATAGTTTTTGACGACCTTTTTCATGCACCATTCGCATTGCAACACAAGTTGCAATGACTAATCGAAACTGATATCCCAAAGTGAAACTGATGTTGAAAAGTGAAAGTTGAAACTACTGATCGACAGACCATCAAATGCGCAACTAGAATGAATTGCTGTGAGAAATACGGAATGGAAATTGCCGAAAGCAAAGCTATGAGGAGTATAGACAGAAGGGGAAGATTGGTGCTGAAGAAGCAGTGGAGAGGGATAGGCACTTGGAGGTGGTTGGTTTGCATGGAAAGAACTTCGGTGATCTTTGGTCAGGTGGTAGGCCCAAAACAGGCCTGAATCCGCTATGCAGATGAGCTTTCATAATATCACCCTCACTCCCGAGGTACAACAAGCATGGATTGGAAATCTTCACTGGTGGAATAGAACGAGGTTGCCAAGGTTACCGGCTCCACCCAACGGATTATCTGCTCAAGCAATATTTACACTCAATTCCTGTTTCCACCAAAACACACTCCAAAAGGAATTGGCCATTTGAGGTGAGACGTCTACGATCTGATCCGTCGGAGACAGGTACTGTTAACCTCAGAGGGCAACTTGCTGGGTTTTGGTTCTAAAACGCATGTGTGAACTTGTTGGTGACCTTTATTTCAACACACACAGTCATGCTCCATGGCAGGGTTCCACATGGTCAACTGTTAAATAAGTTAAATTAAATTAAAAAATGAACGGCACAAAAATGGTAAATTCCACCAGCTAATCGGAATAAACAGTAAAATAGCAAAGTCAAAGGTCAAAATATAAACTGCATAGGCCCAAAACCAAATTAAGTGACAATTTAAGTCAAACTTATTTGCATTCAACCTACCAGGATTATCCCTTAACCCTCCGAATATTCATTAGCACTTTATAGATTATTCATTCCTCAGGATGCTTCGTTGGAGTCTTAATATCAATACAGCTTCATGGCTCAGTCACGTGACGAAGCAGGTACTTTTCCCCACATGGAAAACTGACGTCATCGGACCCCACGTGACCATAAGCCGAAGACACAAATAAAAGGTCACAAGGCCGAATTACACAGGTACCCTACTGGTATCGTTTAAGGTTTGATGAGATTCGTTAAGGACAGACGATCATGGAGGAGCTTGGGAACCTTTCACCCAGCAGTGGTTAATTGACAAAGGATGATGATGATGATGATGATGTGCAGATGACGCAACTGAAGAGGGGTTCGTTTTGCAATACTGTATTGCAGGAAGTTGAGAGTGCTGATTATGATGGAGCATATTCTGTTTCAGAGCAGCGTCGGTGCTGCCGAAGCAGTTTCTTGACACGAGTTGTGGCAGCAATGTGTTCATGGTGCCGGTGATAGCTCGCCTGCTCTTCCCGAAGGACACCGTGGGATCTTTAAGGTCGCACGACTAATCCCGGCAGACGGCACCGCCCGGTTCAAGGTCCATCGGACGGGCGTCACGCACATTGATGAAGTGACTAACGTCTCCGGCTTGAGCTTTAACCCGGAAAAGCGAGGGTGCGCCCGTGCGGAGACGTGACCGTGCTCGGATCCTACCTGGAGGCCGGAGGTTGCCCCAGGCAACGAAGCGAGGTGGCAGGATGCGAGCTGCCCACTTGCTCGTCGCTAATCATGGCCCGCCCCGGAAATGGTTCCGGGAGTTTGGGATTAAAATGTGTCCGAGAGGGAGTACAGTACCAGTCGAGAGGCGATGAACTTCTGATCGAGCTGCTCGGGGAGATCGGAGGTGCTGGTGCTGGTGCTGCTGGGGAGGACATTCCACCACCTACCGGTGGTCCCACAGCTACTGAGATCTCTCTCGTCTGGAGCCATTTATAGCTCCCGTGCGGTCATTGTCATTCACATTGCACAAGTTCAGTGATCCGAAGGTGCGTTGACTTTATTGACTCCAAAAATATATGAAACTTGTTTTTCTCTCCACATGATCTGTCTGATTTGATCTGCATCACTTCCCCCATATTCTGCACAACCTTCCCCCATATTCTGCCCAACCTTCCCCCATATTCTGCCCAACCTTCCCCCATATTCTGCACAACCTTCCCCCATATTCTGCCCAACCTTCCCCCATATTCTGCACAACCTTCCCCCATATTCTGCACAACCTTCCCCCATATTCTGCACAACCTTCCCCCATATTCTGCATCCCCTTTCTCCATATTCTTCACCCCCTTTCCCCATATTCTGCACCCCTTTCCCCATATTCTGCACCATGTCCCCCCATTTTGTGCACCCCTTCCCCCATATTCTCACCCCTTTCCCCCATATTGTGCACCCACTTCCCTCATTTTGTGCACCCCTTTCCCCATATTCTGCACCCCTTTCCCCATATTCTGCACCATGTCCCCCCATTTTGTGCACCCCTTCCCCCATATTCTCACCCCTTTCCCCCATATTGTGCACCCACTTCCCTCATTTTGTGCACCCCTTTCCCCCATATTCTGCACCCCTTTCCCCATATTCTGACCCCTTTCCCCCATATTTTGCACCTTGGTTGCTTGCCCGCAATTTCCGCGCGTGTTGAGTATTTCGTGCCCCCAGATCCTGATCGAAATCATCAAATGCAATATGTGAATGTGTGACGTATGATGACTTGCTCTGAATGAATTATTACATAAAGTATTTTATTACTTCGCACGAAAATCCAAATTCTGAGATTTATTTATTTCGTGAGTTATACTAAAGTTGTTGCCGTGTCTCGTGAACTTCAAACTTTACGACAATTTTTTCCCATTTATAACCGGCTCTTGCGTGTGTTCGTTCGTTCGCGCTTCATTCCCGAACGATGTGATCGAGGCACAGATCAGGGCTCCACCAGGCGGGTTAATGGTGTTTGCCTCATTGCACCTGATCGTAATGGGTCGTGTCGCTCGGTTATTCTCGCGGCAAGGTTGCGACGATCCGGGTGCGGGGTCGCTCAGGTTGTTCTCCCCACGTGCTCGCGGTCCCTTACCGAGTCGTGCATCTGCGCACGTCGCACGGCTCGTGCGTCTAAAACGAGCTCGCCCCGCGTCACCTCACGTGCCTCCTCTCTTCACGACCTCCTCGCTCATGCCGGCCCTTCAGCGCCGCCGCTCCTCCCCATGGACGTCCGGCTCCGCCCGCTCGAAGCAGGAGGGTGAGATGTAAGCATAGGGTCCGAGGTGGGGGTGTTCGAGTCGGGGAGACGTGAAGGCGGAGTGTGGAGTTGTCCGGAATGGAGGGTGGGGGTTGTCCGGAATGGAGGGTGGGGGTAGTCTCCTTGTTTGATAAAAGTTAGTGGTGTCTTGGACGAGGGGGTCGGTGTCCAGAGTGTAGAGGGTGCGTCGCGTGCGAGGGTTGTCGTTACCTGTATTTGGTGTACGGTGCTCACCTTCACACGATGCAGTCCGGTTAAGTTAACTGATGAATTGCTGTACTGTCCGCAATCCGACTACATTGTCCTGCTGTTTACCTCCCGTCCCGACCCACGCAGGTTATCGAGGTCCACCAAGCCAAAGCATGGAGGGTCCCTGCGTGTTCTCCCAACCCTCCACGGTACTCTACCTGCCCCGCAACCTGAGCTACATCTCTGACCTGTACGACAACACCAGGCTCGCCGACGGCTACGTGAAGCTGCAGGAACCCGACGGTTCCAGCTCCGTCCTCCGCTCCTCGTCTCCTCGCACCGACCTCTCGAATGGCGGGGACTCGATCGACGGTCTCCGGGGCATCGCAGGTATCCGCAGCGACCCAGGTCCGCTCGCCAAGCCCTGCCTGAGCTTGCAAAGACGCGCCAAGTCCTTACCGTCGATACCGATCGCGGTCGCCGCGCCCAGGACACTTCCCCGCCCGGCTGCGTGCCGCCGCAAGTCCGTGCGCTTCGCCGACTCGCTCGGGCTCGAGCTGACGGCCGTGCGACACTTCAGTCCTTGCGACGAGCCCCGGGTCCCCGCTCACGTGTTCCTCGGTCTGTGGTCCGAGGCTCCCGGGACCTGCCGGTGCGCGGACCCGACGCGGGCGACGCGCTTCGTGCAGCCGCTGTTCGCTCAGCCGGGCGCGGCGCCATCTTTCGGGGAGCGGGTCCGCTCCCTGCGCCTGAGCCTCGAGTCCTTGACGGCGGACGCGGCGGGAGCTCGGGGTCGCGTGCGGGTCTTAAACCTGGCCTACCATAAGCTCGTGACGGTGCGATACACGTTCAATCGATGGCAGAGCTTCCTCGAGGTGGCGGCGACGTACCGAGCCCCAGACGTCGCGGCCACGAACCACCACGTCCTGGAGGACACCGACCGTTTCGACTTCGTGCTGCCGGTGCTGCCGTTCCTGCGCGACGGTGACACCGTGGAGTTCGCCCTTCGATACCGCGTGGCCGGCGCCGACTACTGGGACAACAACGACGGCGCCAACTACCGTCTGCTGTGCCACACGCAGGAGGTCCCGTCACCGCACGAAGACCGCAGTTGGATCCACTTCGTGTGAGCCGTGCTGTCCACGTGCTCTTTATTCCGTACAGAGATTTTGTGCCACGACGGAGTCTGGGAGAATCGAGGGACGAGGAAAAGCGGTTAAAATGGGTTGTGGAAGGTGAACAGGGTCTGTGTGCACTGCGGTTGTTTTAACGCATGGATTGTATTTAAAACAACAATTTGCTGTTTGTCAATAGTGTACACAAGATGGATTGTTGTTGTTATATATATAAAGATGTGAATCGGCTTTTCTACTAAGTGTATGGAGGAAGTGGGGGGAGGGGAGAGAGAGCTACATTTGTTTCGTCTTATTTATTTTCACAACTTTTTGACTCTTTTTCCACCTGCCTGACCACGACTGCACGACGTTAGTAGTGATCCAGTGCTTATCGGGTGTAAATCCTGAATGCACGAAACGTGCGACCAACAAAACTCTGCTCGTAGTGAGACTGCGAGAGAGTTGCTGCAAGCTTGCACTTTATTATTATTTGTTTGTCCTCCTCCACTGTCCCCGCCCCTTCTGGTAGCCCAGCCCCTCCCCTAGCTCCGCCCCCTCCTTCTCAACCATGCTCACACTTGCTGTAAAGATCTATCCATGCATTATTGATGGATTTAAGCAACACGGTTTCCTTGAACATTAAACATTTGTTACTGAAACTACTTAATCAACTGTTTGCCTGTTTTTTTATGGTCGAATAAAGTTTTTGTTGATCTTGAATCGTATCGAGTGTAAATTAAAGCCAGGATGCTCGAAACGTGCGACCATGCTGACATCCTGACAGGTACTTCTTACCTTTGAGCTGTTGAGCCTAGGTTCGATTCCTGACTCGACTACAAACTCGGATTGGTGCTTCAGACAATCACAAGCACTTACAAAATGGAATGTTGGAATGTACGTGAAGCTTGTTGTCCCGGCAGCTGGCATTGGTTGGCAAACTTATTATAGATACCAATGTAACTTAGTGCATCATGAATTTTGTTTTTGCACTTTGGACTCGCATTGGCTGCCATTGCCTTTGACGTCATAAACTTAAAACATCTTCTCCTGAACTGCTGAACGGATCAATGCAATATTTTAGAAACACGTTTACCTCGCCATGGGGATGAAAGTTTGCGGAAAAAAACGTCATCGGTCACTTGGTTTGGTGGCCATATTGGATTTTAAAATATAACTTTAAAAACCACTCTGACACCGCTTATCCTATCAATACTAAACTTGAAACGAATGTTTACATTGTGATGGGGGAAAATATTTGCAAACTATGACATCAGTCATGTGGTTTGGCCGCCATCTTAGATTTAAGAAAAATCGTTAAACATACTTTTCTTCAGAACTGCTGAATGGATAAATACAAAATTTCATACATATGACTGAATACACAAGGAGGTTTTTTTTTTTTAAACAAACTATTATATCAGTCACATGGTATGGTGGCCATCTTGCATTTAAGGTGAAAAATTGAAATATATATATATATCTATATGTATATATATGTATATATATATATATATATATATATATATATATATATACTGTATATATATATACTGTATATATATATATATATATATATATATATATATATCCAGCACCGCTTAACCAATCCAAACCAAAATTTACAGATATCAACTACCCATGAGGAAAATTGATTGAAAATGACATCAGTCAAGTGGTATGGCAGCCATTTTGCCTGGAAGCCTCTTATCACTGCTCGCAGTTCTAGTTGGTTGTATAATTGTATATAATGAACATTAATACATTTCAGGGAGAAGGAGCTGCATGAACGAATTGATGATTTGCTCACGAAAAACCAGGTGAGAAACCTGAACGATAGATACTGGTTCGGTTTAAGTAAAAATTAGAACGGCACTCAGTAGAGGGCAAACCTCCGCCAGGCTGAATGTGCTTTGTATCCCATTGGTAGGTCGGATCTGGATTCGGACCTGAACTAAAATTTAATCGGCTTGTTCTTGTCACTTATCCAACTCATCAAACCAAGTTTTGTCACCAATCGTCCACAACTTTTTGAAATGTTATTTTTCGTTTTTATCCCAATCTATCACTCAATGGTGATGAATTACTCAAAAAAATCCGTCTCCAGATTTTCACCAAAATCTTATCTTTTCGTTCTCGTCACATACCCAACCTCTCCACCAAATTTCGTCCAAATCCGTCCACAACTTTTTGAGATATCCTGTTCACAGACAAAGAAACCAGACAGACAGGGATGATAACACAACCTCCATCCACTTTCAGTGGCGGATGTAATGGAAAACCCATATTGAAGAAATATTCAATAAGGGAAACGAGTGGAACATTTCTTCCAGTTCTAATTCCTTGATTTGCTCATTTAAGTGCAAGGTGTGATTAGGTAGTAAATGCAATATGTGTGTTCGTGGTGCAACGTTTGGATTTGTGGTGCAAGGTTTGGTCCACGATGCAAGGTGTGGCTTGGTGGTGCAAAGTGTGGGTTAGGTGGTGGTGGAAGTGCAAGTTGTTGGTTCTTGCAAGGTGTGGGTTGGAGTTGGTGGAAGAACAAGGGTGGGTAGGTAGTGGAAGGTGTGGATTGATTGTGGTAGAAGCGTTCAAGTTGGTGTGGGTTGGTGGTTCAAGGTGTATAGGTTGGTGGTGCTGTAAGTGTCAAGTGTGGATAGGTGTACACACCCACAGTTTAGGAGTGAGCGAGGCTGATAAAGCACGAATGTGAAGGGTTGTCATTCAACATGTTTATTTAAACTTTCAAGTTAATGTATTAACATCTTTAACTGAACAGTGAAAGTGGTTGAAGGAAGGAGGAATCAATCATGTTTAAAATCAATGACTGTTCACGTCAACAAGAAACCGCAACTAATACATTTAAACAACGAATGAACTGTAACTTTTTCAAAGGTCAACAAGAAATCCCAACAAAACAAGGAATAAATTTCATCAACAACTCCCATGGGAATCTCATGATACATCTTGGCACCCAAGCTATATTACATCAAAAATGTATGAAGAATACAATAAAACAGGGTTCCATTTTTTTTCTTCATAATCCTGAAGGTCATTTTGAGGTCACTGAAGGTCATGACCCCTAAAAATGTGTTTTTAACAAAATCTAGTTTTTGTAACTGTCTGGAATATAGTTGTGTAGCAAATGAAATTGAAGGATATTTTATGGATGTTGTAAGGACAATCATTGAAACATATTCCATGGTAATTATGGCAAAGTAGAAAACAGATATAGATGTTTGAACAATTCATGAAACCATTTCTTGTTGTAAACGCAGCTCACACACAGTAGTGTTTTTATCATAATGGCAGAATCCACTTATGGTTTATTATAGACGATATCACGAGATGAAACAGGCATCCACCGTGAGGGGATAAGACCATATCAGGTAGGAAATCCTGGTATAATTATTTGATAATATTAGTTCATTGTGTTCCTGAAACCTGCAGCATTGGTGAGGTTATTCTCGGTCACACCGGTGATGAACAGATTGAACAAGTGCATGACATGGCCAATGTCTCCACACAGCAACGAGAAAAACATCATGAGCTTTCTCCATCAATCACAGAACGCCAGGTGCACCAACCACCAAGTTAACAAACTACGGTATATTATCAAAGATTGCAATCCATTCAAACATGAAAACGACTGCTTGGTGAATATAGTCACACGGACAGTCGAAGGTGACATTCTCAGGAACGATGAAGCTGGAAAGCAGCGCCATTTGTACTTCATAACAAAGAGCAAAGTTGGTCCAATCAGTCCTTGGGAAAAGATGATGAAGCTCAATTTACTAACGTGGAAATCTGCTTCAAAGACAACAAAAATCAAGTTAGCCTCTCATGTTGTTGAGATCAAGAAGAATCCATCACTGCTTGTTCAAATGCAGTTGGACCATCTAATGCTCATATAAGAACGTGTGCATGTTATATGAAACCACTTTAGCCACTCATATTTCACTAAAAGATCAAAATGCCATTGCAACAACACAAAATATCAACACCACTGGTTTATTCAGTTCCTCAATACCGTACTCTTTCATTTGATATGACTGTTATTTTGTTTTCAATATCAACAAATTCAAATTTTGAACATTTCTCCCGGAAAGCCGATTATAAGGTCTCCTCATTCTAGGATCTCAAAATTATCATGAAAGTCATAAAAAATGGAACCCTACTTTTTTCCAATGTTATATGACATATCAAAAAATTTCGAGTGAAATATTAGATTTATCACAAAATTCCCATGGGAATACACACACCCCTGAACTACGAATGAACCATAACTTCATGTAAAGTTCCTCCTTTCATCAAAGGGGTCTTCAACCACCTTCCTCCTCCTCTTCATCAAATTCAACTTCATCTTCAGCGGTGGCATCCTGGTACTGCTGGTATTCGGTCACGAGATCGTTCATGTTGCTCTCGGCTTCGGTGAACTCCATCTCGTCCATCCCTTCGCCGGTGTACCAATGGAGGAAGGCCTTGCGGCGGAACATGGCCGTGAATTGCTCCGAGATGCGCTTGAAGAGCTCCTGGATGGCCGTGCTGTTACCGATGAAGGTCGCCGACATCTTGAGGCCGCGTGGTGGGATGTCACACACGGCGGTCTTAACGTTGTTCGGGATCCATTCGACGAAGTAGCTGCTGTTCTTGTTCTGCACGTTGAGCATCTGCTCGTCCACTTCCTTCATCGACATCCGTCCACGGAAGATGGCCGCCGCGGTGAGGTATCGACCGTGGCGCGGGTCGCAGGCGGCCATCATGTTCTTGGCGTCGAACATCTGTTGTGTGAGTTCGGGCACAGTGAGCGCACGGTATTGCTGGCTTCCACGGGACGTGAGTGGCGCGAAACCAGGCATGAAGAAGTGGAGACGTGGGAACGGCACCATGTTGACCGCGAGTTTGCGCAGATCCACGTTCAGCTGCCCGGGAAAGCGAAAGCAAGTGGTCACTCCGCTCATGGTGGCCGAAACGAGGTGGTTCAGGTCCCCGTAGGTCGGAGTGGTGAGCGTGAGAGTGCGGAAGCAGATGTCGTAAAGGGCCTCGTTGTCGATGCAGAACGTCTCGTCGGTGTTCTCCACCAGCTGGTGCACCGACAGCGTGGCGTTGTACGGCTCCACCACGGTGTCGCTCACCTTGGGAGAGGGTACCACGCTGAAGGTGGTCATGATGCGGTCGGGGTATTCTTCGCGTACCTTGCTGATGAGCAGAGTGCCCATTCCTGAGCCTGTGCCTCCACCCAGCGAATGGGTCATTTGGAATCCCTGTAGGCAGTCGCAGTTCTCCGCCTCCTTCCGCACCACGTCGAGCACCGAATCCACCAGCTCCGCACCCTCCGTGTAGTGCCCTTTGGCCCAGTTGCTACCGGCACCACCATGGCCTAGGTACACAGAACAAAGGTAGCGGAAATGGAATACAATTAAATTTCAAAACAAGTTAATATCTCAGTGAAATCTTAATTAAATTAGTCAGTGTTATTTTAAATAAATAAAGGAAATTCTAAATTAAATTGATGATTTGTTAATTATGTAGGGGGAAAGAAGTGGCAAAAATAAAAACTTGAGAACTGAAATCCTACCAGAAGTCAAGGGACACACCATTCCATTGTATTGTAAATGCAGAACAGGTATTGGTGTACCCACATGTAATAAACATGTCGGGTCTTCTTGCACACCCCAAAACCTTCAAGTAACATCTGCCGGTTTGTGAGACAAATTAAGATTTTGTGCTCGCTGTTGGTTAACCTCCAATTACCCATCAACACCCCTTAGTGGTTCAATGGGATTAACCTGAGGACTCTGGGCTAGCTTAAACCAGCCTTGATGTATGCAGCATAGGAAAGTGTTGCCATGGTGATACAGGTTGGGCGCACAAAAGTAGAACTCCATGATTGCTGGTCCACAAGCACTCACCAAACACATAGTTGTCGGGTCTGAAGATTTGGCCAAAAGGACCCGAACGCACCGAGTCCATGGTCCCCGGTTCGAGGTCAACCAGCACGGCCCGTGGCACGTACTTCCCTCCTGAAACATTCGGTGACAACTTTAAAAAGGGTAACGTGACCATGTACTTCAAAGCAAAATCAACCAATGTGTCCATTTTTAAACCCAATTTCACGTGTTTTGTGACGGTGGATATTCAAAATGGCGTCTCCGGGTGCTCTGCCATTCTGAATATATTTCATTATAAAATGATGAATATTTCTGTGTCACACAACACCTGTATGCAACCAACGTGCTGCGGTGTCTGATACAACAACAACAACAACAACAACAACAGCCATTTTAAGGCCATTTTCCCTGCAAGAGCGGGGGTTAGCCTTGCGGTCCCCATGACAATCTTCTCCATTTTGCCCTATTTTCTGCATCTCCCCTTGTTAACCCCCTTGCCCGCATTTCTTCTTCGACCATCTTTAGCCAAGTCTTTCTCGGTCTTCCCTGTCCTGTCTGATACGAAATAACAAAAACCTATCAGACGTTTTCAGAGAGATGGATCCTCCACCAGACCTTTATTTTATAACAAACCGGAAGTGGGGCTAACCGGAACCGGAAGTGGCGTTACCCAGAGCCGGAAGTGGTGATGGTTTATTTACACGGAAGTGGTGATTATGAGCTGGGTGAGAGATGGATTGTATAGCCACACTTTCATAACAAACATTCAACTTGTGACCCAAGAAGCACACCTTGAGAGATGCCACTTTCCAGGGACTTGCAGGATATCACGAGGTGTAGTGTAAGTGTATGCATAGGTGTTCCTGTGTGAGAGCCTGTTATGCCTGGCAGGTCAGACTCATACATAGCGCAATGATGTATTCTGGTTGTCGATACCAGGTGAATGATAGCAAGTGTCAGAATGCCGGGATGTACAAACCTGAGGCTTCATTGTAGTACACGTTGATTCTCTCCAGCTGCAAGTCACTGTCCCCATGGTAGGTGCCAGTGGGGTCGATGCCATGCTCGTCACTGATAACCTCCCAGAACTGGTACGGAAGGTTGGGTGAAACAGGTAGCCCAGGTAATACGATTCAAATTTTCTGTGATACAATTGCGGCAATCCAAGTGTTCTGTACATAACTACCAGTCAAAGGTCTAATGGATGGTTTGAAGGTCCGAAAGTTCAAGGTAATGAAAACACTGTGAGAGGTTGAAAATGGAAGGGTTGACTGTCGATAAAACACATGGTGTGTACGTGCACAGGCAGGTGCATTATTTTATTTACAAGACAAGAATATAAAGAGCTTTTATATTTTGTTCTTAATGACCAGTCCCAGGCAAGCAGAACTTCCCTGGTCCTGTGGGGTGTGGACCCAGCTAGAGTCCCCATATACTATGATGAAAATGTCTGGTCACGTGGGTCATGGGCCCCATTTTGTTTCCATCGATCGTTCATGGAATAAGCGCACGAAGGTCGATAGCTCATCATTCTTTATAAAATGACAATATGCTGTGGCATCAGATGCACCAATCAATCAGAGAAGGGTTTCAAAATGTACAGATTCCATCCAGATCCTGGAAGGAAAACAGGAGGAAGAAAAAAGCGCTGTTGAAATTTCCTGAGCCAATCTACATATTGTGGTGCGGGAGCACACACGTTGAACAAAGGTAGGCCACAACGCTTTGGTTATCATCGAGCTCTTTATTCATTGCTCACTCATCCGCACTGGCACGCTCCGGGCTGCGCGCCCGGTGTATATCCCGCGGCCACGCCTACCCCTCAGGCGTGGCCGCCGCCCACGCCTACCCCTCAGGCGTGGCCGCCGCCCACTTGGTGCGTGGAATGATGCCCTCACGCCAGTGAGCTTTCGTGTCCGCCACACGCGCCCCCCCAGAATTCCCGCGCACCTGGAGGGCCAGTTTGCGGGGCAACCGGATGACCCGGCCGAAGCGCCCTCTGGCGACTGGCGGCGTCCGGGGTGCAGGGATGCCTCCGGTTGCACCCGGGATTGGTGCAGGACTGGGGGGCGGCGTGCCGGCGGGCCTGGGCGGTGCCGGGGGTCCGCCCGCAGGGGGGCGGCCCCGACGCGGGGGCCGAGCCACCGGCGGTGGGTGGTCCACGTCGAGGTGGGCCGGCTTGAGGCGATCCACCGAGACGCGGTCGGGAGTGCCGCCGATGTCCAAGGTGAAATGTTTCACCCCGGTCTCCAGCACGGGGAAAGGCCCGTCGTACGGGGGCCGCAGTGGTGTCCGGTGGGCGTCGTGCCGGACGAAGACGTACTCCGCGGTGCGAAGCTCCGGGGCGACGTGCGTAGGCGGGTGCCCGTGGTGCGCCGTCGGCACCGGGGCGAACCTCCGGGCGGTCTCCTGCAGCGCGGAGCGCTCCTGCGCCGCGTACCATGGTGCCGTGGGGTCGGGGAGGAACTCGCCCGGCACCCGCAGCAGTTGTCCAAAGACCAACTCTGCCGCGGATGCGCGCAGGTCGTCCTTGGGCGCCGTCCGGAGGCCCAGCAGGACCCAGGGGAGCCGGTCGACCCAGCCGCCGTCGCGGAGGGTGGCCCGGAGCACGGCCTTCAACGAGCGGTGGAACCGCTCGCACAGGCCGTTGGCCTGGGGGTGGTAGGCCGTGGTTCGGTGCAGCTGGACCCCGAGCCCCCGCGCGACCGCCCCCCAGAGCTCCGAGGTGAACTGGGGGCCGCGGTCGGACGAGATGTCCGAGGGGGCGCCGAACCGGGCGACCCAGGTGGCGATGAACGCCTGCGCGATGTCCGCCACCGTCGTCGCCGCCAAAGGCACGGCCTCCGGCCACCGAGTGGTGCGGTCCACCATGGTGAAGACGTGGGTGAAGCCCCGCGAGGGGGGCAGAGGTCCCACCAGGTCCACATGCACGTGGTCGAACCTACGTGCCGGCACCGTAAACGGGGCCAATGGGGCCTGAGTGTGCCGGTGCACCTTCGCGCTGGCACGCGAGGCACGTCCTGGTCCAGCCGCGGACGGCCTTCCGGAGGCCATGCCAGACAAACTTGTCGGCGACCAACCTCTGGGAGGCCTTCGTGCCCGGGTGGGACAGGCCGTGGATGGCGTCAAAAACCTGGCGCTGCCAGCCTGCAGGCAGGATGGGGTGAGGCCGCCCGAGGGAGACGTCGCACAAGAGGGCTGCGCCTTCGAACGGCACCTCGGTGACGCGGAGGCCCATGACGGTGGTCCGCAAGGCCTGGACGCCGGGGTCGGCGGCCTGGTCCGCCGCCATCCGGGCATAGTCGATGCCAAGGTGGACTGCGTGGGCGATGGACCGGGAAAGGCAATCCGCCACGTGCCGGATGTCCGTCGTGTACTCAGACACGGCCGAGAGGTGACGCTGCTGCCGGGCCGACCACGGCTCGGCGACCTTGCCCATCGCGAAAACCAGTGGCTTGTGGTCGCCGAAGGCCGTGAACGCACGGCCCTCGAGCAGATGGCGGAAGTGCCTGACCGCCAGGTTAAGCCCGAGCAACTCGCGGTCAAAGGTACTATAGCGGCGTTCGGGCGGGCGAAGCTGCCGGCTGAAGAACGCCAACGGTTGCCAGGCACCACGCACCCATTGCTTGTGCACCGCGCCCACCGCGTAGTCCGAGGCGTCGGTGGTGAGGGCGATCGGTGCATCGGGCGCCGGGTGCGCGAGCATGGTGGCGTTAGCCAAGGCGAGCTTCGCGCCCGCGAACGCCGCGTCCATCTGCTCGGTCCAGGTAACGTCACCTTTGCCCGGCTTGCCCCGGAGGGCCTCGTGCAAGGGGCGCAGGAGCTGGGCGATGCGGGGCAGGAACCGATGGTAAAAGTTTACCATGCCCAGGAACTCCTGGAGCCCCTTGATCGTGCGGGGGCGCGGAAACCCCTTCACCGCCTCAACCTTGGCCGGTAGGGGGACTGCCCCGTTCCTGGTGATGCGGTGCCCCAAAAAGTCGATGTCGGCGACGCCGAACCGGCACTTGGCGGGGTTCACGATGAGGCCATGCTGGCCCAGACGTTCGAAGAGCGTGCGGAGATGGTGTAGGTGCTCTTCGCGGGACGCGCTGGCGACGAGGATGTCGTCCAGGTACACGTAGACGAAATTCAAGTCGCGCAAGACGCTGTCCATTAGGCGCTGGAACGCTTGAGCCGCATTCTTCAAACCGAAGGGCATCCGAAGAAATTCGAAAAGGCCGAACGGCGTGATGACCGCCGTCTTCGGGATGTCCTCCGGCCTGACGGGGACCTGATGGTAGCCGCGTATGAGGTCCACCTTCGAAAAGAAGGACATGCCCGCCAACCGGGCGGAGAAGTCCTGGATGTGGGGGACCGGGTAGCGGTCGGGGGTGGTGGCGTCGTTGAGGCGCCGGTAGTCCCCGCACGGTCGCCATCCCCCGCCGGGCTTTGGCACGATGTGAAGCGGCGACGCCCAAGCACTCTCGGAGCGCCGCACGATGCCGAGCCGCTCCAGCGTAGCGAACTCCGCTTTAGCTACGGCGAGCTTCGTCGGCTCGAGGCGGCGTGCCCGGGCGTAGACAGGTGGCCCGGCGGTGGGGATGTGGTGTTCCACCCCGTGCTTGACGGCCCCCGCCGAGAAGGTGGGCCGCGTGAGGGCCGGGAAACCCGCGAGGAGGCGGGTGAATTCGTTCGCTGCCGGAAGCGTACAGATGAACCTGGCCGGAACCGAACCGCTCAGCAAGCCGCTCGATGAGCCGCTCCGGGAGCTGCTCAACGAGGCGGGCAGCGCGCAAGCGAGCGAGCAGAACGTCTCAGCCTGGACAAGCCTTCTGTGCTTGACGTCCACCAGTAGACCATTGGCACACAGGAAGTCCGCGCCGAGCAGTGCCATAGGCACGTCGGCAGTGACGAACGACCATCGGAAAACCTGCCCTCCGAACTGCAGAGAAAGGCAGCGTTTTCCGTACGTGCAAATGGACGTACCGTTGGCGGCAAGCAGCGCGGGGCCCAGGCCCGCGGATTGCTTGTCGGACGTACCGGCGGGAACGACACTCACCTGCGCTCCCGTGTCGCACAGGTAACGGCGCCCGGATAAGGTGTCCGTGATGAACAACAGGCTGCCAGTATGGCCGACGCTCATGGCAGGAAGCGAGCGCCGGCCTGGTCGTTTCCCGACCTGTCAAAAGTACAAGGCGGGCGACAGGACCTGGCCTTGTGGCCGAACCTGGCATGGAAATGGCACCAGGTCTGGCCCGGTGGTGGTCGCCACACCGGTTGCGACGACGGTGGTGGGCGGGGTGTAGCGGCGGTCACGCACGGATCCGCCAAACCTACGCCGCGCTCGGAAGGAACCGAACACCATGCCACGCGGCGATCCGCCAAACCTACGCCGTATTCGGGAGGATCCGAACGCCATGCCACGCGGCGATCCGCCAAACCTACGCCGTGCTCGGAAGGATCCGAACCACCCGCGCCGTGCGCGGCGACTGGACCCACGACGGCCGTGCTATATGCCGGCCGCGCGTCGTGGGCTGCGAAGTACTTGTCCGCCTCCCTGGCCAGGGCCCGCGGTTCCGTAATGGTCGACCCGGCCAACGCGAGCCGCACCTGTACAGGCAGCGCACGGAGGAAGAGAGCACGGAACAGGAAATCCGCGCGGCCGTCGCCGAGCAGGGCTAGCATGTAATCCATGCGGGCGGACGGGCGTGTGTCGCCGAGGGCAGGAAGGTCCAAAAGACGGTCGGCGCGGTCGGCCTCTGGGAGGCCAAACGTATCGAGGAGCAGCTGCTTGAGCGCCGCGTACTTGCCCTCGTCCGGCGGATGCCGGAGGAAGGACACGACCCGCGCGGCCGTGCCGGAGCCAAGGGCAGCGACCACGTAGACGTACCTCGTGTCGTCCGCCGTGACGCCCCAGAGCTGGAATTGGGCCTCGGCTTGAAGAAACCAGGTGTCGGCCTGCGCTTCCCAGAACTCCGGCAGCTTGATCGCGTTGATGGCCATTGCGTGTTCGGGGGTTCAACTACGGTTGAACCAGTCGGAGGTCACCAATGTGGTGCGGGAGCACACATGTTGAACAAAGGTAGGCCACAACGCTTTGGTTATCATCGAGCTCTTTATTCATTGCTCACTCATCCGCACTGGCGCGCTCCGGGCTGCGCGCCCGGTGTATATCCCGCGGCCACGCCTACCCCTCGGGCGTGGCCGCCGCCCACGCCTACCCCTCGGGCGTGGCCGCCGCCCACTTGGTGCGTGGAATGATGCCCTCACGCCAGTGAGCTTTCGTGTCCGCCACAATATTGCTGCAGCTTCTCCTGTTCAAAATCGATCCCTTCAGTCTTTTCCATAGAGCTTTCCAGGTATGTAAAGTGGGTAAAATCCTGTTTCTGCACTTGTAGTTGTACCAGCAGCAGATGGAGTTTTGATTTGAACTTGATCGCAAATGAGTTTTCCTTTTCCCTGCAGTTTCTTGTTCAGCTCATTCAAGTGCCCCATTACTGTATTCAAACACCACAAATCGCACTGTCATCCTTCACTCTCGATACCTGAAAACTTTTCAGCCTGCTCTTTTCCCACCAGAAACTCGTGAATTTGCAGATACAAGATAGTGAACTGCTCCAGAACCTTTCCACGACTCAGCTATCGAACATTCACGTAGTAAACGACGTCACCAAAATCGCAGTCATCCAATTCCTTGAGTGGCTCTATGAACAGCTGATGAGCAAAAGTGCTGTTGCTGCTCAGGTAATTCACAATTTAAATTACTGTGTTCAAGTCAAGTGACGTGTCATTCCCCGCCATTTGCGTGCAAAGACTTTCCTGGTGAAGTCTGCAGTGGAAGGATGAAGCGTAATGGAAACAATGCTGCCAAGATCTTTCAAGTACTTGAACAGAAGCGCAACAAACCCCCATTTTTTGCCAGTCGTTGCTGGAGCCAGATCTGTTGTGACTGAAACCAACTTGGTCAAATCCAGGCAAAAAATAATTCGCTGCTTCCAGGAAAGTGTTGAGCAAATCAATCCCACACTTTTGTCCTCTCAGAGTACAAATTATGTGCATTTCTTCGTGTGTTCTGACGTCATTTGACACATTGAATCTAGAAAAGAAGCTGCGCAGTGTTGCTGATATCAGTTGATTTGTCAAAAATGAAAAAATATGTGATACTAAAAACACTAAATCATACAGTTTTCTCATATTTACTTTGCCTTTAGCAACATAAAAAGTTTCATTTAATGTCGTACAACACAGTAAAACCTTGAAATCCAGGTAAAAACACACTATCGATGATTGGACGAGTTGCCCACACATGGCCAATGGGTTGCCCACACTTGCCCCAGACTCCTGGAGGTTCGCACATTCTCCTCTTAGCTGTCCAGCTTGGGTTTGAATCCCGACGCAGCTATAAACGGCCATCCTGGTGTTTCACAGGCAGGGTGATTCCTGTGTGTATACAATCCCTCAGATGGACATTTAGCCGGCTGTCCATCAGCTATCATTAGTTGTTGGATGTTAAAGATCACATAGTGGGGCGGCTTAGCCCAAATATTCAAAAGAATTGTGCATTTTGTGATACAAGCACCAAATTTGGCACAAATGTACATTAATATGTTGCGAACATTTTCAGATATTGGGCCACTTGAAATTCCGTAATTTTTTTTTCAAATTTTTTCAAATTTCGTAACTTCAAATTTTTCGGGTGACACCGTCACAATTTCGGTCTTCGAGGCCGGCCGACAGGCAAAGTGTGACCGGAAGGGACGAGGTTCTCCTGACCACGTGGCCCTCGATCTGGGAAGCGAGAGGCGTTCCATTAGTGGACGCGCCCCTCACGCCCGACTTTTGGGCCCGGCAGGCCGTTTGTTTTGACGTTCCGTGACAGGCCCCGCACCCCCACCTCCGGGCCGACCGGAAGCTTGTGCTGAGTACATCATACCTGAACAACTCAGTGAGGCAGAACACAGCAATGCACACCAGGGTGACCCCTTCAGTGCATAAACCAATTAACCTGTCCACTGCAGGGCATATAGAAATGAAGTTATTTTCTGCATATAATAATAATATAAGTTCAGTTCTATATAACAATTTCTGTTATCACCACTACCACTACAACTACCACTACTACAAGCTTTGTCTGGAATTTTGTGGACTAACAGACAAACAGACATACAGACAAGCTGGGATCAAAACATTACCTCCTTCCACCATTGAGTGTAGAGGTAAACATCATGGAAATTATATCATGCCCTAGATTTAATTCATGCTTACCCGTGTATTTGCTTCACTGGTTCACAAGGTCTTTTGCATACATGTAATTCAGACTCTCGTCTTCATTGCTGACCACACAATGTTCGCAACATATTGTTGCGAATATGGAATTTGGCCTCCATATCCGCTTGTAAATATTCCCCTATTTTCTCCAATACTCCCCAACTTTCCCCGATCCCCCATTCCCTAGTCCCATTGCATGTAAATAACAATCAGTAGAGCCGACCTCCCCTTATTCCCCCATTAAATGTCGTGCCCAGGTCCACCGCACCACACGTAGACAACTTTCGGACATCTTCCTAGTTATTCTTATTC
Source organism: Myxine glutinosa (assembly GCF_964187855.1). Lineage (NCBI taxonomy): Eukaryota > Metazoa > Chordata > Myxini > Myxiniformes > Myxinidae > Myxine > Myxine glutinosa. Next base: position 74,278,781 of record NC_136269.1, on the reverse strand, counting down.
TATGTCAGTTAAGGCCTCGTCTCCATTAATTATGACTCTTCGTTGCACCAGAATGTGATTATATGGCATCAGTAGTGAGTTTAGGACCTTTCCCATACCTCCTTCCATCTTCTTCCCCAACAATTACAACAACAACAGAGGAGATGGCGGCGGAGCGGGGGAGGATGCGTCCTCACACCGGCTCGATTAGCTCCAGACCATGCGCTCCACGGGGTTACCACGAAGGGGCTCCTTGTCAGCTCCTCGTCAAGGGCGGAGCCTGGTAAACCCCCCCGCACGCACCCAATGAGAAGCAACGTGCCGATTCCACGAGGCGGAGCTAACGAGCCGAGGGCGTGTCACTCCCCGCCGGATATACGCGGCCACGCGCCGGATGTAAAGAGAGATGCGCACCCAGCTTGGAGAAGGAAAGCCACCTGCGAGCGCTGAGTCAGATGCGCCCCCAGCTTGAGCAGACAAGACGCCATCCGAGCGCTGCGACCTCCCCGCATCTCTGGACCGGACCGAGTCGATTCTGCTTTGAGCCAAGAGTGCACCTTGAGCCATCGCTATCTGCCTGTCCTTTTCATCAACCCCCGTGTGAGTCAGCCTTTTGTCCCGTTTATCTGTCGTCTGTTGGGGTTAATATAAGAGTGTGTCTAAGTGCTTGTCTTTCTATGCTGTCCCTCTTGTAGTTGTAATCTAACCTTCCGCCTTAATATAACCTCCTCCGGAGGTCTTGAGAACTGAACCCCTGGTGTCGTATTGTGTTATTGTAATCCAGCCGGGTGTCTTCTTTTTCTTATTGAGCCAGCATAGCGCGACTAGTCAACGTTCGGGCACAATCGGGTAACTTGTGCAGACGTGGTCATACCAATAAACCGCTCGGTAAATAACATCCAAGCCACGTCTGTAACAATTGGTGTCGAGGAGTGGAATTCGGACCCGGGACTAAATTAGTTAGGCCCAAATTTTGGGAGGGAAAATCGAGCCGGAGCGCGTACGGCGCTCGACCGAATCGATTCGGAGCGCGTTTCCCGCGCGAAATTATAACGGCGAAATTTGAATTTGTTTTACGAAAATAAAATAAAAAACCGAATTTTGAAAGTCGCGCTATGGCGGATCAAGACGGCTGGGGTCCGGTAGGGGAGAGTGAAGCAGGGTCGGTCCAGGACCAAATTGAGGGACATGAGGGACATGAGGAGAGCGAAACAGCGAGGGTAGCAGGCACGCAAAATGGCGCCTCGCAAGAGCGCGCGGTAGCCGAGCCCGCTGTATCACCGGGCTTTAACATGCAGCCGATTGACATACAGGCCCTCATTGCGCAGCTACAGGCAGCTGTACAGATGAGTATGGGGAGCCAGATTGAGCGATTGGGTGAGCGGTTGGGGAACCGGATGGATGCTCAGAGTGAGCAAATGAGGGTTGATAGTGGGCGAATGGAGGGCCAAATGGGGGTAATGGGAAACCAAATGGGGGTAATGAGGGACGAAGCGAGGGGTACCAGTGAGAAGTTAGACAATAATTTTGAGGGGTTAGACAACGGGATAAAAGAAGTGAAAAATGGGTTAACGGGGGTAGAAAACAGAATGGCCGCTCAAGAGAATCAAATGGAAGGGATGCAAAAGGGGTTAGAGGGGGTAGAAAATAGAATGGCTGCCCAGGAGAATCAGATAGAGGGAGTGAAAAATGGGTTAGAGGGGTTAGAAAACAGTATGGAAGGCAAATTGAGGGACATGAGGGACCAAGCGGAAAGGGAAGTTAAACAAATGGAGCAGCAGATAGAGGGGGTCAGAATGGGGGTAGAAACCAAACTGGATGCTCACAGGGAGGAAATGGAGCAGATGAGGGTGGCATCTGGGCAGGAGATGCAAGTGATGGGAGAGGAGATCAGAAGAGGAGTGAGTGAGGAGGTCGGAGGAGTGCGCGAGGAGGTGAGGCACTGTAAGGAGCGCATGGAGAAAGAGGTGAGAAAGGGGACTGTAAAGTTACAAGGGGGCATAGAGGACCTGACGCAGGTAGATTAGTATGGATGATAATGACGAGGGAGCGCAATAGTTTAAAGGGACGACTGGGAAGCGCAAGTTTCAGAAGGGAGTAGTTAGCTGAGATGATGCCGTGTTTGTAAGAATTGAACAGGTGTGATTGCACAGGTGTGCAACTGGACAGGTGTGTGGAGCAGTGTATGAGTAGTGAGTGTGTGGATCAGCGCGAATGCGCTTGGGGAGAGAAGGGTGCAGGTGGCACCAGGTGTGAGAGCACAGGTGTGCAAGTACAGGTGTGTGGAGAGAGTTGGAGTAAGTGGTACGGAGTGGTGTGCATGGTGCGAAGGTGTGGATGGGGGAAGAGTGGACCCCCTTTCACGAGTACCCGGGGCGGGTAGTGTAAGTGTTAGGTAGAGGGTACAGGTAAATTGTGGATGGATATTGGCATTTGTGGTGCGGTTGCAGAATGGTGTTGTGAATGGGTGCATTAGTGTTGTGGAAATGGCTGGGCGTGTAGCCTGTTAGTGTGTGTAGTTGGTTGGGCACTCCACCACTGTGAGGATGTCGGCCAGGTGAGGCCGCAGGTGGGCTCTGGGAGCCGGTAGTTGTGAGTGGGTGCCTGAGGATCCCGGGTGTGGATCGGGCAGCCCAGTGCCAGAGAGGGCACGGAGTGGGGAGAGAGCCAGAGGGCCTTCCCCTGGTAGTTAGGTTAGGGTAAGGAGCAGGTAAGCTCGGAGGCAACTGCAGTGGTGGAGGTGTGCAGGTGGGTAGACCCACTGGGAGAGGTACACGTCGCAGCCCAGAAATTGTACGAGGGCACCGGGAGATGAATCGGGGGAGTGAGACCCCAAATTGAAGAGCACCACAGTTTGGCCAATGGGAATTGGTTTTTAGAACCCGTAGTGTAAGAGGGCCAATGGTTTGGCCGGAGAAAGACCCCGGGTAGTGTAAAGTTGTTAAAGTCATTTAGGAAATAGTTAGGATTGAAGAACCTGTCGCACCATACGCAGCCACTTACCTGTGGTGATGATGATGACTCCACACCTGTGTTTTCTTTGTTTTGTTGCAGGAGATGAATCGCTGTGTGGATTTGTGAGACGCATCACGACGTGGATGAGACATTGGGGTGATTCCATCTCTCCCTCCTTAGGAGGGACTGATGATGAATTGGTGATGGCAAATTTTGATGTGCAGTTGGAGATGGCAAATTTTGATGAGAGTTGAAAATGGCAAATTTGATTGGTTAGGAGGGAGAGAAGACGAATTTGGTTTATGGGAGGAACGGGGAAGACAGTAGGGATGTTTGTCGATTTGTAAAGTGGATGTTTATGGGTAGTGTTGTGTTTTGTGGATGCAGTAAGGGGTAAGGGAGGGGCCATGTAGGTTACCTGGTGGGGGGGGGGGGCGTACGATAGGAACGTACCTGTCTCACCTGGTTCCCATGTGCCCCCAGTGTGCATCACCTTACATTGCGTGCACTTTTGCGCCCTTACCACCTTACTCACTTGTCTGCTTCTTTTGTCTCCCACCTCCGAGGATCTGGCTTTGGGGTAGAGAGAGAGGAGAGAGAGGTGCTGGCTGCGCAGTTGTGGGCCTGCACTTTCGCTGTTTGCTGCCGGGATCGATACACCATATGGACCGCAATGTTTGTGGCCACCCACAATGGACCGCAGTTCGTTTGCGGCCAAGCACCACCCGGGGATGGACCTATGGGTCAACGTGGCACCTATGCCATACAGGTGAACCACTAATAGTTAACACCACCAAGTGCACCACAAGAAGAGCAAGAGACACCTGCAGGGTTAGGGGTTGTCGAATTTATTTTTATTCCAATGAACAATGGTGACTGCACCGATTGGTGGTGGGGTGGTGCTGTTGATGCTCGGGAAGGGTGCTCTGCACGTTATTAAAGGCCGTCGGCCACAGAGCACTCGTGGGTTGGTGTATCGATGTTGGCAAGCACGCTCTCTCTCTATGCATAACATCATGCATGTGTTCCTCCAAAACAGGTCCTGGATCGTAGTGTAAATAGCAGCGTAGTCTTGTAAATAATGCTCCCTACCGGCTGTATGTTTAGTTTGAGGATTCTTTCCGGATTCGGTTATCCTGTGGGTGTGTTTCTGTGAGGAGAAGGGTGCAACGTCGCAGGGGGACATATTTACTCATTTGTGAATATCTGTAAAACTGTCGCACTCAGGGTAGAGTTAATAGTAGAGGGAACTACATTGCGTGCCACACTAAAGTAGGTAAAAATTTATCGGGTCGGGACGCCCCGAGGGTAGAGAAGGGTGCAATGTTGCGAATATGGAATTTGGCCTCCATATCCGCTTGTAAAATATTCCCCTATTTTCTCCAATACCTCCCCAACTTTCCCCGATCCCCCATTCCCTAGTCCCATTGCATGTAAATAACAATCAGTAGAGCCGACCTTCCCCTTATTCCCCCATTAAATGTCGTGCCCAGGTCCACCGCACCACACGTAGACAACTTTCGGACATCTTCCTAGTTATTCTTATTCTATGTCAGTTAAGGCCTCGTCTCCATTAATTATGACTCTTCGTTGCACCAGAATGTGATTATATGGCATCAGTAGTGAGTTTAGGACCTTTCCCATACCTCCTTCCATCTTCTTCCCCAACAATTACAACAACAACAGAGGAGATGGCGGCGGAGCGGGGGAGGATGCGTCCTCACACCGGCTCGATTAGCTCCAGACCATGCGCTCCACGGGGTTACCACGAAGGGGCTCCTTGTCAGCTCCTCGTCAAGGGCGGAGCCTGGTAAACCCCCCCGCACGCCACCCAATGAGAAGCAACGTGCCGATTCACGAGGCGGAGCTAACGAGCCGAGGGCGTGTCCACTCCCCGCCGGATATACGCGGCCACGCGCCGGATGTAAAGAGAGATGCGCACCCAGCTTGGAGAAGGAAAGCCACCTGCGAGCGCTGAGTCAGATGCGCCCCCCAGCTTGAGCAGACAAGACGCCATCCGAGCGCTGCGACCTCCCCGCATCTCTGGACCGGACCGAGTCGATTCTGCTTTGAGCCAAGAGTGCACCTTGAGCCATCGCTATCTGCCTGTCCTTTTCATCAACCCCCGTGTGAGTCAGCCTTTTGTCCCGTTTATCTGTCGTCTGTTGGGGTTAATATAAGAGTGTGTCTAAGTGCTTGTCTTTCTATGCTGTCCCTCTTGTAGTTGTAATCTAACCTTCCGCCTTAATATAACCTCCTCCGGAGGTCTTGAGAACTGAACCCCTGGTGTCGTATTGTGTTATTGTAATCCAGCCGGGTGTCTTCTTTTTCTTATTGAGCCAGCATAGCGCGACTAGTCAACGTTCGGGCACAATCGGGTAACTTGTGCAGACGTGGTCCATACCAATAAACCGCTCGGTAAATAACATCCAAGCCACGTCTGTAACAATATTAATGTACATTTGTGCCAAATTTGGTGCTTGTATCACAAAATGCACAATTCTTTTGAATATTTGGGCTAAGCCGCCCCACTATATCGGCCGGCCTCGAAGACCGAAATTGTGACAGGTGTCACCCGAAAAATTTGAAATTACGAAATTTGAAAAAATTTGAAAAAAAAATTACGGAATTTCAAGTGGCCCAATATCTGAAAATGTTCGCAACATATTAATGTACATTTGTGCCAAATTTGGTGCTTGTATCACAAAATGCACAATTCTTTTGAATATTTGGCTAAGCCGCCCCACTATATCGGCCGGCCTCGAAGACCGAAATTGTGACGGTGTCACCCGAAAAATTTGAAATTACGAAATTTGAAAAAATTTGAAAAAAAAAATTACGGAATTTCAAGTGGCCCAATATCTGAAAATGTTCGCAACATATTAATGTACATTTGTGCCAAATTTGGTGCTTGTATCACAAAATGCACAACAGGTTTGCTATGCTGCTACACTAACACGGCGTCCTTGCGAAGAGTAGTCGAGGTATCCCCAGTACCATGGCCAAACTCCAAATTCCCCACCCTTCCCCTATTGACCCACACCAGGGAACGGACCAGGAACACCACACGTTTTGATGATATCGCTCGCCGTTTCAAACAGTTTTTCACCAACAAATGCGTTTAGAAAACAGACGTGTTGAACCTTGTACTTGTAGCAAGATGGCGTTTAAACATTTTGCCATCCTTCATGTTCAACGTCCGTGAGGAACGGTGCAAATTTCCAGTCACGTGACTGGTGGCGGTCGAACGGATCTCGAACATTCGACGTGAATCTTCTTCACATTCAATAAATCCACAGCAAAAGATTTGAGTCAAATAAATGATGACTTATAGTTATAAAAAAAGTATTTAAAACGAACAAATATTCATCGAGTTTTCTTCGTACATTCGCTTTTCCTGAAGCCTGGACGTTTAAAAATAAAATGTCGTTGGTTAACACGTTTCGTTGAAAACTGAATTCTTAAAATAAATGAATTATCGCCACGGGTTGTCAATACCTTGGCGCCGATTTGGTTTCCGCATTGACCCGCCTGTATATGAACAATTTCCCTCATTCTGCAGATCTCCGTCAATCGGTGAATCCTCCACGTACGGTACGAGCGAAAAAGGTCTGAGGTAAATGAAAAAACAAGCTCCCAGAGATAAATACGCGCGCGTGTTTATTCACCCCCACATCCGCCTTAAAGAAATAGTCCCTCGCAAAAATGGGCTGTGGGGAGAAATCTATAATAATAATAATAATACATTTATTTTATATAGCGCTTTTCAAGAAGCCCAAAGGCGCTTTGACAGAGTACAAAAACAAGTGCAAAAAGACAAAAATCAATATGTAAATAATCAAAGCAAAAGGAAGGAGAGGGAGAAGAGATAGTCAGGGGTTAAATGCTGTGGGATAAATGTTGAATGCAGTGTTGAACAGGTGGGTCTTGAGTGATGTTTTGAATGTGGTGAGTGAGGAGGAGTCACTGATGGTGTGAGGAGGAGTCACTGATGGTGTGAGGTAGTGAGTTCCAGAGGGTGGGAGCAGCGATGGAGAAGGCCCTGTCCCCCCAGGATCTGAATTTGGTCGGATGGGGGGGGGGGGGGGGGTCAGGAGGTTGGTACCAGCAGAGCGGAGGTTGCGGGTGGGAGTGTGTCTGGAGAGGAGGTCAGCCAGGTAGGATGGGGCCAGGTTATGGAGGGCCTTGTAGGTCAAGAGGAGGATTTTGTACTGGATTCTCTGGGGGATGGGGAGCCAGTGAAGCTTGTAAAGGACGGGGGTGATGTGGTCATGGGTCCGGGAATGGGTGAGTAGACGGGCAGCGGAGTTCTGAATGTATTGGAGTTTATTGGTGATTATTGAGGGCGACATATCATATATGATATGATATGACGAATCTATATCTATAAAACACAGTGTGTGTGTGTGTGTGTGTTGTGTGTGTGTGTGTGTGTGTGTGTGTGTGTGTGTGTGTGTGTGTGTGTGTGTGTGTGTGTGTAATGTTACCGATAGACTCCTAAACGGAGAGGCTCACTTACTTGATATTTGGCATAGACATAGCCATTGAGCCTGGACGAACATGGCCGAGACCATATTTGACGAGATCCATATTTTTTATTCATATTTACCTCAGCGCATTTCAGCGAAGTACCCGCTAATCTCAGCCGGTTCCAGAGCAGCTCGCTGATTCGCTCAGAGCGATCACG
>NC_136269.1:74233260-74270960 GCF_964187855.1 Myxine glutinosa | reverse complement strand
GGGAGGGGGAGGGGAGGGGGAGGGGGAGGGGAGGGGAGGGGAGGAGAGGGGGGAGGGGGAGGGGAGGGAGAGGGGGGAGGGGAGGAGAGGGGGGAGGGATGGGAGGGGGAGAGGAGTGGGAGGGGGGAGGGCGAGGGGCGTGGGGGAGGTGGAGGGGAGGGGGGAGGGCGAGGGGGAGGGGGGAGGTGGGTGGGGAAGGGGGTAGGACAGAAAGGAAGGGGTAGGGGGGAAAAGGGAGGGGAGGGGGGAGGGGGATGGGAAGGGGTAGGGCAGAAAGGAAGGGGTAGGGGGGAAAGGGAGGGGCATGGTGGAAAGGGAGGGGGAGGGGAGGGGAAAGGGGAGGGGGGGAAGGGGAGAGGGTAGGGTGGAGGGGGAAGGGAGGGGGAAGGGGGAGGGGGGAAAGGGAGGGGGAGGGAGGGGAGGAGGGAAGGGGAGAGGAGGGATATAGATGGTTACTGGCAATTGATCACACCCAGAAATGATGTAATCCACACAATTTATGTACTTTACATAACGTTAATAGGAATACATGGCCGTGTAGATGGGAATTCAGTTTGTTTGAAATAAATCACAAATATCAGATGAAAGTGACCAAAAACCTATGTGGTGTGAATGGCAATGTTCCTCGCTGAAATGTGGAAAAACTGAATTACGTGCGAACGCATAACTGTGAGATTATGGCGGCAAAGTTGGAACATCACGTGATCCTAGCAGAAGTACCCGGCATTGCCGGGTGGGGGAGGGGAGACCCGCACATTCCCAACCCGTACATTCGCCCTCTCGACTCAAGCTCGTATTTGATTCGTATTCGAAATCGAAAGGGGAAATCCTTCGTATTCGAATTCGTAAACACGAAATATGAATTAAAATTTAATTCATATCGCACAAAATCGACACAAAACACGGTCGCATAAAGGTGAAAAACCGTAATCGCTTTTCGCCCTGAATTACGTGCAAACGTGTGACGTGTGACATGTGACGGGATGGAACATCACGTGATCGCTCTGAGCGAATCAGCGAGCTCTGGCGCCGGCTGAGATTAGCGGGTACTTCGCTGAAATGCGCTGACGTAAATATGAATAAAAATATGGATCTTGTCAAATATGGTCTCAGCCATGTTCATCCCAGGCTCAATGGCCATGTCTATGCCGAAATATCAAGCACGTGAGCCTCTCCGTTTCGGAGTCTATCGGTAACATTACACACACACACACACACACACGCACACACAAACTGTGTTTTATATACTAGGGCGTGCCCGTACGTGGGTGCAAAAAAACATGCGTGCAAACAACAACAACAAAAAAAAACTTTGAAACCACGTGGCAGTAACGACCACAGAACCCCCCCCTCTATTTACATGAAATGGTTTGGTCCATTCGCAAAGCCAAAGCGAACGGCTTGCGAGTACGGTAGAACCCCCCCTCTATTTACATGAAATGGTTTGGTCCATTCGCAAAGCCAAAGCGAACGGCTTGCGAGTACGGTGACCATACCTTGGGAACCACTTGTCCGATTAATTTCAAACCTTGAAAAGGCACATCCTCGGGTCCCCAGCAATATACCTGGCAAGTTTCAAGTATATTGGACCCGTGGTTGTCGAGAAACAGCGGTCACAGACAAACACACAGACACACACACATACACACACACATACACACACACATACACACAGAGATTACTGGAATTATAGATCGATTAATTTCAAACCTTGAAAAGGCACATCCTCGGGTCCCCAGCAATATACCTGGCAAGTTTCAAGTATATCGGACCCGTGGTTGTCGAGAAACAGCGGTCACAGACAAACACACAGACACACACACATACACACACACATACACACACACACATACACACAGAGATTACTGGAATTATAGATAGATATATAGATGCTAATTATTGTCTGGAGACGTGGCAGGCCAAAAACCTCCAAAAAACCCCAAAAAACACCCTGGTGATGTTCCTGTGCCTGTCCCATTGTTCTCCTCATCCTAGTGAAATCTATCCTACTATATTAATTCAGGCAATGATCTGTATGTGTGTATGTGTATGTATGTATATACATCTGAAAATCATAGAAAAGAAAAAGCAGGGCTGGCCCAATCTCCACCAAATTTTGTATATGTGTTGGTAGTACCCAGGGTCAGGTCGTAGGTACATGGAGCCCTCTTCCCACCCCCTGCCTATGAGGAGGCCAGGGGAGACGACTGATCTCCCGACTTCACTATGTCATTGGCCAGGCCGTGTCATGTGATTTTAAGGCGACATTTTGTTACTCATTCAATTATTCTGTGTATTACCGTCAAATTATCACGCATTAATGCATTTTATCGCTTTTGATTGTGATTGAAATGGTTTGATATACTTGCTGTTTGTTTATACATTGCTGCCAAAAAAGAAAATCGCATCACAACAGCAGTAAATGCCAGTAAATGTCTTGTTCAAATCTGGTATCATAAATCGATCGCGAGCTTTGACCATCACGCTCTTCACAGCCAAGAGGTCGCTTTTGATCACTGAATGAGGGAACTTTGATCTCCGTAGATCCCAAAATTAATTTTGTGTCCTGCTCAGTATGCCATTGCATGTTTGATCTCTAGCCATCTCAATTTCATCCAATTGTCCATCAATATCTCAGGATCGATGTTCACAGAGTTAAAAAATAATTAAGTTATTAGCCTGTCCACTGCAGACAGGTTTTTTTTTTTTTTTTTTTTTTTTTTTTTTTGTATACAAGATCGAGGCTCGTGAAGGAGCGAACATTTATCACACAGAAAGACAAACCGACAAACCGACACATAACCGACACATAAAACAAAAAGCATCGGGAGCGGTAGACAAGATGAGGACACAAACACAACATTTGAGAGCAGGAACCGAGAGACATGGAGACATCGAGAGAACTGTGGGAGGGAGAGGGCTTTGGGGGGGAGGCATGGGAAAGGGGGTGGGAGAGGCATAAAACATATGGACACTGCCAGGACTACCAGGAAAGAAGTTGGAATTACAAACAAGGTGGATCTGGGGTGAATTAGTGGGCGTAGAAAAGATCAAGGTTTTGGATTGGGGGAAGATAAGAGATGGTGGTGAACAGCTGTTTTAAAGACCTGGAGGGTGGAGTGGGATTGAAGAGAGTGAGGGAGTTTGTTCCAGAGGCGGGAGAAAAGAGGAATGAAGGAGTGAAGGTGAGCAGAAAGTCTTGATTTTGGCAGTTTAACCATAAGAGGGTTGCAGGCAGAACCTGTGCGACCTGCAGGAATATTTGGGGGACAGAGCACAGAGAGAGCTGGGGGAGCAAGGCCGGAGAGGCGTCGGTCGAAGACAGAAAGTCCACCAACCTGCCTGCGGTGATTAAGTGAAAGGCCCTCGGAGATAGCGTCATCGTGGAGATTCCCATCATTCTGAAAGCTTGGTTTTTAACAGCGTGAAGACGAGCTAGGTGTGAGGCAGGAGCACCAGCCCAGAGGGGAGAGCAGTATCCATTGAGCTGCGGATGAAAGCCTTGTATGTGGTGAGGAGCTCAGGTGTGCCAAGGAAGGACTTCGCACGACGGAGGATGCCCAGTCGGCGACTGGCTTTGGAGGCCAGCTTGGAAATGTGGTTTTCCCAGGAAAGATCATGGCAGATAGTGAGACCCAAAAGCTTGAGTGACAGAACTTCTTGGAGAGGATTATTCAGAAAGTAGATGGGAGGGTTGTCCAGTCGGTCTTTTCGGAGAGACATTGTAAGAGTGTGAGATTTGTCAGGATTGAAAGACATTTTCGGCTGTCCTTCCCTGAAATTATGGTGCTCCCAGCTCTCCAGTCAAATGGTGAACTTGTATCTCCTTTTCATTTGGTAACAAAGGCGGGTATTCACAAGCTCCTTCGAGAAAACCAAGCATCACCCTTCTCCGGAGTAACAAGAGTGGCCTTGTGGTCAGAAAGGTTAGGGCCAGGGTCTCCTGCCATGCCACTGTGGCCTAATATGTACAAACTACCTATTTATGGGTTCCTATCAGATATCCAGTGGAGATTAGCACATTGGGCTCTCCCTACGAACACCTTTGTTCATCACCTTGATAGCTCAGTACCGGTAGCATGCCCCTTCTAAGAAGGAGGATCTCTTTCATGCCTATGTGAAATGTGAAAGACTAATACCTCTTTTCTTGATTCTCAAACACCTTTTTGATCAGTTGTCTTTTCCTTTCACTTCACATTCTTTTATTTTTGGTGTATCTTTCAAACCCTCCTGCAAGGACTCTCGTGTTCTCCTAAACTTCTTAGTTGCTGTAGCAAAATATTCAATATATAAATCAAGGAAAATTAAAATTGATAATGGGCATGGGTTTGATGTTGTTCCTATGTTTAAAGGGCTGGTGTCTGCAAGAATATGGTTAGAGTTTGATTATTATGTGGCGAATGAAAATGTCAAACTCTTTGAGTGCAAATGGTGTGTTAATGAAGCCTTATGTGTTGTAAATGAATTGCATTTGGTCTTTCTTTTTTAATAATTACATTAAGAACTATGTTGTTTTTTTCTATTTTTCTCTCCTGTAAAATTTGACTTGACCTGGTTTGTTTTTGTGAAATAAATGGTGTTGCAAATTCAATTCTCTCTCTTTTTCCCTCTCTCTCTTTCCCTCTCTTTCTTTCCCTCTTTCCCTTTCCCTCTCTCTCTCTCTTTCCCTCTCTCTCTTTCCCTCTCTCTCTCTCTTTCCCTCTCTCTCTCTTTCCCTCTCTCTCTCTTTCCCCCTCTCTCTCTCTTTCCTCTCTCTCTTTCCCTCTCTCTCTTTCCTCTCTCTCTTTCTTTCCCTCTCTCTCTCTTTCCCTCTCTCTCTCTTTCCCTTTCCCTCTTTCCCTCTCTCTCTTTCCCTCTCTCTCTCTTTCCCTCTCTCTCTCTCTTTCCCCCTCTCTCTCTTTCCCTCTCTCTCTTTCCCTCTGTCTCTCTTTCCCTCTCTCTCTTTCCCTCTCTCTCTTTCCCTCTCTCTCTCTTTCCCTCTCTCTCTCTTTCCCTCTCTCTCTTTCCCTCTCTCTCTCTCTTTCCCTCTCTCTCTTCCCTCTCTCTCTTTCCCTCTCTCTCTTTCCCTCTCTCTCTCTTTCCCTCTCTCTCTCTTTCCCTCTCTCTCTTTCCCTCTCTCTCTCTCTTTCCCTCTCTCTCTTTCCCTCTCTCTCTTTCCCTCTCTCTCTTTCCCTCTCTCTCTTTCCTCTCTCTCTCTCTTTCCCTCTCTCTCTTTCCCTCTCTCTCTCTCTTTCCCTCTATCTCTCTCTTTCCCTCTCTCTCTCTCTTTCCCTCTCTCTCTTTCCCCTCTCTCTCTCTCTTTCCCTCTATCTCTCTCTTTCCCTCTCTCTCTCTCTTTCCCTCTCTCTCTTTCCCTCTGTCTCTCTTTCCCTCTCTCTGTCTCTTTCCCTCTCTCTCTCTTTCCCTCTCTCTCTTTCCCCCTCTCTCTCTTTCCCTCTCTCTCTTTCCCTCTGTCTCTCTTTCCCTCTCTCTCTCTCTCTCTTTCCTTCTCTCTCTTTCCCTCTCTCTCTCTTTCCCTCTCTCTCTCTTTCCCTCTCTCTCTCTTTCCCCCTCTCTCTCTCTTTCCCTCTCTCTCTCTCTCACTCTCTCTCTCTCTCTCTCTCCCTCTCTCTCTCTCTGTCGCCACCTATCGGCTGTCGGTGCGTTGGGTGTAGCGTCATGGCGGCTGTGAGCAACTGCTCGGTGTTTTGGTGAGTCCGTTGTGAGTTTTCCCCCCCTCTCCTGCCCTCCCCTGCCCCCCTCCCTCTCCTTTTCCATCCTGTGTGCTTCGGCATTGTGTTTTCATCCGTTCTGCACCCTTGTCTTCGAGAGAGAGAGAGGATTGAGAGCGAGCCCATTTTGGGTGCGGCCTACTGGCTTTGACGACGCTTTGTAAGCCTTTTTTGTGCTTATAATGCACGTTTATTATTTACTTTAGTTCGGTTATTTAGGTTTGATACCTTCTTGTCCGGTTCGGACAAGGGGGGGGGGGGGGGGGGATTTCGCTGGTATGGCGAATACACGCTCTCGTTACGAGGCGTTCGAAAATTTAACGTGTAAGCATGCATTCGCTCGCATGTGTTCCGCCTGAAGGAGCTCCGGCTGAGGACATCATCCTTGCCGTGGGATCCATCATAGGAGACGGTAATGTTCGTGCGGCATCACGAATGAACCAAAAATTTGTTGTCTTCGTGTCAGAAGAAAAACTCGTTCATGACGTCGTTAGTACCGGTCTAACCATAAAAGGAGGTCATTATATTACGGTATCCCCTATGGATACGCCAGCGACCAAGATAACAATATCCAACGTTCCACCGTTTATGCCAGGCGAGAAACTCCTATCCGTTCTGTCTCGTTATGGTAAAATTGTTTCCCGAATCTCAATGATTCCGCTCGGGTGTCGCAGCGATCGTGTTAAACACGTAATGAGCTTTAGGAGGCAGGTGTACATGATTCTCCCGGATCGCGGAGCCGATACAGATTTAAATATATCCTTTAAAGTATCGTTGGATGATCGGGAATACCACATGTATGCTTCCTCAGCCTCCTTAACTTGCTTTAATTGTGGAGAATTCGGACACGTTAAAAGATTCTGTCCTAGGGCCTCTTGTCCGAAGTGTGGTGAACCGGGACATAACGAAAGGGTTTGTAAAAAGGCCAATCCCTCCACCGCGCCTTCTGACACCCCGACCATGCTCGCTGACACCCGGACCGTATCTCCTGTTACCCCTACCGTACCTTCCGTCACCCGGACCGTATCTCCTGTCACCCCTACCGTACCTTCCGTCACCCGGACCGTACCCTCTGACACCCCGACCGCACCTTCGGACGCCCCGACCGTACCTTCTGACACCCCGACCGTACCTTCCGACACCCCGACCGTACCTTCTGACACCCCGACCGTACTTTCTGACACCCCGACCGTACCCTTTGACCCCCCGACCGTACCCTCTGACACCCCGACCGTACTTTCTGACACCCCGACCGTACCTTCTGACACCCCGACCGTACCTTCTGACACCCCGACCGTACCTTCTGACACCCCGACCATACCTTCTGACACCCCGACAGTACCTTCTTACACCCCGACCATACCTTCTGACACCCCGACTGAGTCGTCTGTCACACCGGTGCTTTTCGATTCCAATGTGATGACACTCACCGATGTGACTGACACAACTAGCATTGCCCCCTTTCCCGAACCCATGAACGAAGAATCCATAGTGTATGCTAAAAAGCGAAGAGCACCAGCGCCAAGCATTTTCGCTGGTGCTGCAAAGAAGGCGGTCATGGGCGGCACCATTTCCGGTGCACATGTGTCCGAGTGTCCCTCTGACATTCCCTCACTAACTGTGTACATGAATACCGTTGTCAATGACACCAGTGAGTCTCATTATGTAAATGAGCCGAAAAATAAAATTTGTACCTCTCACCTGGAAGTTTCCGAGTGCGAAACCTACAGTGAAAGTATTACCATTTCCGAGCTGGGAAATGTTTTTCCGCTTGTCCCCCCTTTAAATACCGAGCAGACTAAGGATTCAATAAACGTTCCCACTGTACAAACGGGGCCGGTAAATCTGAGTGTGCTGGGATCTCAAACCCAAGCTCCGACCCCAGATACAAATATCCACCAAAGTGTTAACGAGTGCTCTCGGGAACACCTTGGGAAACTTGTGAAGGTGCCTCCAGACAAGACCGCGGGGGCAGCGGGTAATACCCCAGATCCTGACGACATGTTATCTTACGTGTCTGAGTCCGAAGATGACATTGAGGCAACCGCGCTGTCACAAGCGATGACAGGTCACTCGCAGGTATCCCCTCAACTCATTCTTACCTTCCTTAACGAAACGTATCGTCACCGCAACATTGTCATTAAAGACTATTTCCCTGACTTGGCTGCATTCATGTGCACCGCAAAGTCAATAATCAAAGCGCGTGAGGATTTTGACCTGACGAAATCTCAATTCCACAGGTTAAGAAAGTTTGTTACCCGAGCAGGTGCGGAGTGTTCCCAAGCACAGGGCGATTTCATTACCACGGAATGAAAAACATTTCCTTTGCGACCTTAAACATGAATGGTGGGGGTGCAAGTCACCTCCATCAGGCCCAAGTCAAAAACTTGTTTGACCGTAAAAAGGCAAATGTTCTTTTACTACAAGAGACCCACATCACACCTAACGTGGAACATGACTGGTGCCAAACTTTCAAAGGGCAATGCTATTTTAGCAATCTGTCAGCCTCATCTGCTGGGGTTGGGTTTTTTCTAAAGCCAGGTCTAGCTTTTGAGTCTTGTCATTTTCAGGAAGTCATAAAAGGCCGGCTTATTTCCCTTCAGCTTGCACATCAAAACTTCCGCTGTACCATTTTCAATGTGTACGCACCTAGTGAGAGCAGGGACCGAAAGGCCTTCTTCACCTCCATGGTAAACCACCTGAAATCAGTTGATCTCGACCAATGTGTGTGCATTGGTGGTGACTTTAATTGCACCTTTGACCCTTCGAAGGATAGAAACTCTGCAGAACCCCACCCCGAGTCCCATGTGGACCTATCCCGTTTCTTTAAGACGGCCGGTCTACTGGATGTTTGGCGATTGCATCACCCCAACATAGTCCAGTTTACCTGGTGTCGATGTGCCAATGGCCGGGTGTCTTCGGCAAGACTCGACCGCTGGTACATTAATGTACCCTTTAGGAACGTCGCGGCCTCTTCAGGTTGTTTTCCGTCATTGTTTTCAGACCACCATATGGTAACCTTAGATCTTTTTTTTCCTCGACCCACATGCAGAAATAGTTACTGGAAGTTTAACGTTAAACTTTTAGAAGATAATTTATTTACAGACTCCTTTCGTGATTTCTGGGCTGAAATGAGTACTAAAAAATCTTCTTTCTCCTCAATTAGTCTCTGGTGGGATAACCTAAAGGCCCAAATTCGAGTATTTTGTCAACAATTTAATTCGCACTGTACCAATGTAAAACATATCACGATGGCTTGCTTGGAAGCAGACATCTTAAGGTTAGAGAGCAAGTTGGCCTATGAGAGCAACCCAGTGAACTATCGGTTGCTACTCGAGAAGAAGGCCCAATTAAGGGATTTGATCCATGAAAAAGCAGCGGGCACACTAGTTCGGCCAAGAATACAAAATATAAAGGTTTCAGATACCCCAACTAAGGCTTTCTTTCACCTAGAAACTGTAGAGAAACCAGCACGACTTATATCTTCGGTTTTGGACCCAGGGGGGAACATCCTAACAAATCCGAGTGATATAAGATTAAATGTAATCGATTTCTTTTCTGAACTTTTCAAGGCCAAAACAGTTTCTCATGAAATGATGAATGTTTTGACCTCTCATCTTCCTTCTGTGGCTGAGGCCCAACGTCTGGAACTGGATGCTCCAATTACCCTTCCAGAGCTAACCGGTGCACTCGCTGAGATGGAGTCGGGAAAAGCCCCTGGCATCGATGGCCTACCGGCCGAATTTCTTTCGGCATCTGGGACATTTTGGGCCCAGAGCTGCTCAATGTTCTGGATGCATCTCTTTTATCCAGAGAATTACCGCTCAGTTTTACAAGAGCAGTACTCTGCCTGCTACCCAAGACTGGCGATCTCCGACACCTGTCAAACTGGCGTCCGATCTCTTTGTTGTGCACGGATTACAAACTGTTTTCCAAGGTCCTTGCGAACCGGTTGAAGACAGTTATTGGGGACCTGGTGTCACCTGATCAAAGTTGCGGCATCCCTGGCAGATCCATCTATGACAACATATTCCTAGTCAGAGATTTGTTAACTGGTAAATGTGTCAAAGAGGATTTTGGATAGGTGTTTCTTGACCTTGCAAAGGCCTTTGATAGCATTGATCATGAGTTTTTGTGTCATGTGTTACAAGCTTGCGGGCTTGGCACTAATTTTAGAGCCTACATAGCTTTGTTATATGCAAACATCTCCAGCTTGATCAAAGTTAACAACGAATTTTGCCCACCCATAAAGGTTCAGAGAGGGGTAAGGCAAGGTTGTCCACTTTCAGGTCTATTATTTGCCCTCGCCTTGGAGCCACTCTTAATCGCCCTCAGAAAGGATATCCCTGGACTTGTCCTTTCTCCAGGACACCCACCTTTGACCCTGTCAGCTTATGCCGACGACCTTTGTGTCATTATAAAAAGAAAATGCGACAGTGACGCCATGGCAAAGTGTTTGTCGGACTTCAACCTTGCCTCATCAATAAGGTGTAATTGGTGGAAAAGCAAGGCTCTGTGGATCCCCTTTCCAAAAAATGACTTACCTATGCCACCGTTATTACCACCACCTCCCCTTCCTGCAGAGCTAGTGTGGGCAAACGATGGCATCAAGTATTTGGGCGTCTTCCTCGGTCCTCCTCAGTATGCCCAGAACAATTGGGACAGGATCATTGACCAGGTAGATGGGCGTTTGAGCCGATGGAAAAGAGCTCTACCCCACCTTTCCTATAAGGGTCGCGCGCTAGTTGTCAACAACCTCGTCACTACCCTTTTGTGGCACCGGTTCATCTGCCTGCAACCACCGGAGGTTTTGCTCCAAGCTATCCAGAGGAAACTGGTGGATTTTTTTTGGGGAGGCTACCACTGGCTTCGACCCAGCGCCATATGTTGTCCCTCGGCCGAGGGTGGTCATGGCCTAGTCGATGTGAAATGCCGCCTGTTGGCCTTCCGGCTCCGCTCCATCCAACGCTTGCTTTATGCAGAACACCTACCAGGAAAGCCCTTAGCCTGCTCCATTCTTCAACGAGCTGGGAGGCTCGGATACGGACAGGAACTTTTCCTGACCAACCTTCAACACGTCGATACATCTCTGCTCCCAGTCTTTTATCAGAGCCTCTTGAATGCCTGGCAGGGCGTTTCGATAAGTCGCCAAACAGACTCGTATGGCACTAACATGTATGCACACGAGCCTTTATTTTTCAACCCACTTTTCACCGATATCCCGAGGAGTCGCGACTTCTGCCAGCATTTTATAGTGGCCAACATCCTGAAAGTGTGTCATCTCCGACACGACTCTGGACAGGGATGGAAGCCTGCGAACAAGCTGGCGGACCTAACAGGTGTTCGGTCCAGGAGGCAAATCGGGAACATACTAAGAGCGGTGATCCGAAGGGGCCACCAGCTAGGCCTACATTGGACGCAGGACGCAGAGGTTGAGCCCACAGTCCCAAAATTAGGTGTCGCTTTTACCCCAAACGAGCTGCCCCCCATGAGCGCAGGGTCACCCCCCTTCCATGTTATGAGCAGCAAGAGTATTTATAGGTCTTGTGTGAAACTTCTTCTTGGGGACCCACCTCTAGCTGGGGTTACCCGGTGGAAAGGACTCTTGCTTCCCGGTCCCCCCTCTGAGCCTTTATGGGATATAATGTATGCTGGACTTATTTCTAAAAGAACAGGTGACCTTCAGTGGCGTTTGGCCCACTGGATTGTTCCTTCCAATGCTGTCATTTTTTTTTTCCCCCATTTCCGGCTGTTGCCCCTTTTGTCCGGTGAGGGAAGATTTGTTTCATGCTTTCATTAATTGTGAAAGACTTTCTCCTTTGTTTCATTGGTTAAATTTTATTTCCCATAGATTGCAGGTTACCTTTTCTTTGAAAGCTTACATCTTTGGTTTTCCTCCCAAAAAGGGAACCACATCTATTGTATTCGGGTTCCTAACCGCTACTGCTAAACTGGCCGTATACCTGTCGCGGAAGGCGAAGCTGGGCGGCAGACCCATGCAGGAATGCAGTATTATGGTGTTTTTTAGTTCGTTGGTGTCAGCAAGGCTCAAGCTTGAATTTGGCTGTGTCCAAACTGCAAACGACCTTGCAAATTTTGTTTCGACCTGGTGTGTTGGAGGGATTTGTGAGGTCCAAGATAACAAATTGTTAATTTCTGTATAATACAGTGCGGGTGTTTCTTATACACTGTTCCATGCTTCTCCTTGCCGGCGTTTCCCCCCCCCCCCCCCCTGGTCTTGACCTACTCTTTCTTTCTTAAGTCTCTCCTCAGGGTTGCAGATGCGATTGTAAATTTGTACATACCGTATATAATTATGCCTAGTTTAGAAATTATGCCTAGATTTTCTCCTCGTGTGTTTTTTTTGGTATTTGCACCTTTTCTGTCGCTTGGTTTGCAGTGCACCGATTGTTTTTTCCTTCCGGGATTGCTATGATTTTACTGATTTTCCTGGATGAATTGCTTTTGGTGGTACTCTTGTTTTATACTTTTATAATAAAAAGAGCTTAAAAGTCACTCTCTCTCTCTCTCTCTCTCTCTCTGTCTGTCTGTCTGTCTGTCTGTCCTGTCATGGCGTCTGCTTGTGGAGGCCTGTGAGTGCTTTGTGTTGTTGCTCCATTCCCCCCCCCCCTCTGTGTCCTTGTGCCTGTTCGTGGAGTCTTCCTGGCGATTCCCATATACGTTGAGACGGGAGAGAGAGCCGGAGAGCACAGGGTGATCGCTGGTAAGGGTTCGCCGTTTTTGGGCGTCGCCCGATCGGTGTTTGCTCCTTCATCTTAAACCTCTATTTCCTTTTTTTCCTTTCGTTTATCTTTCCTTCAGTTTGTTTTTTTGCCTCCCTTTTCCGAAGTTAGGGAAATCGGAGAGGTCTGATTACTCCCATCCCCGGAGTTCGGGTAGGGAAGATTATATTATATATTCACCCTCCCCGAGTTGGGGAGGGGTTGTAAGTGCAGCTGTTCCAGCATGGCAGCTGCACTATCTCGATTTACGGCCTTTCAGAGCCTGACCCGTAAGCACGGGTTCTTTTGTGTACCTCCGGAACGTGAGGTTAGTGTCGAGGACGTTGTCCTCGCAACCGGTCGTGTTGTCGGGATCGACAAGGTTGTTGCCGCTTCGCGGATGAACAAGCGGATCGTTATTTTTTTGTCCGACGTGGATTGTGTCCCACAAATTGTCGAACAGGGTTTGACCATCGATCCAGATTTATTTGTTATGATTTCCCCACTAGATAGCCCAGCGATAAAAGTCGTGATATCCAATTGCCCCCCATTTGTATCCGACGATGTACTAATTAAAGAGTTGTCCCGATACGGTACCATCGTGTCTCGTATCTCCATGATTCCCTTCGGGTCACGAAACAACGATTTAAGGCACGTGGTTTCATTCCGGCGGCAAGTGTTTATGATTTTAAAAAATTCCCAGAAGGATTTAAACCTTATAATAAAATTAAAACATCAACAGAACGAATATACAGTGTACGTGTCCACCAACGTTCTAAAATGTTTTGGCTGCGGACAATTTGGGCATGTTAAGCATGACTGCCCCCGAAAAGAGAATTCCCCACAAGTACAACCTCCCCTCCGAACCGGGAATAAGCAACCCCCCCACCTTCCCACCACCGATCCAATCCCTTCCACCACCGACCCAAGCCTTCCCACCACCGACCCAAGCCTTCCCACCACCGAACCAAACCCTCCCACCACCGAACCAAGCCTTCCCACCACCGACCCGAACCTTCCCACCATCGACCCAAGCCTTACCACCACTGATCCCAATCTGTCTACCACCGACCCAAGCCCTCCTACCACCGACCCAAACCCTCCTACCACCGAACCAAGCCTTCCCACCACCGAACCAAGCCCTCCCACCACCGACCCGAACCTTCCCACCATCGACCCAAGCCTTACCACCACTGATCCCAATCTGTCTACCACCGACCCAAGCCCTCCTACCACCGACCCAAACCCCCCCGCCGTACCCTCTTCCCCTCCCCTTGAAACAGGGGCCCCTCCCTCTACTGAAGGATCGAATTGCAGCCATCTCCTGTTAACGATAGACCTCACCCCCCAGGCGACATCGTCCAATCACAGCTTGTTGCCTGCTATAACTGATCCTACCTCTCTCGCCGTGGTAGCCGATGGGAATCCCCTCCCGATGATCACGTCCTCCCCCCAAACCCTTGCAATCTCTTCCCACTAATCAGGACGAGTTTCAATTAGTCTGCCCAAAAGGAAAAAGACATCTGCAAACAACAGATGAAAACGGTCATCTCTTTAAAAAACCTACAACTGAAAACCGACAGCCCCTCCTCTCTGCCCTAGATTTGTCCCTCGTCACAGAAAATCGTTTCTCGGTATTGGAGGACATAGATGTGGATGAATCCTCGCTCTTGTCTACTGACCTAGAAACTGATATGGTTGAACCGCAAAAATTAGTACCCCCCCCTCCCCTGAAGATGGCTCATTTCTCTCCCTCCCCGTCCCCTCCCTCTATGGACTATGCCCCATCCGATAACGTGGAGGGATGTGATGACAGTGAGGAGATAAATGATGAAAACCAGTGTGACACACCATCTGAGCCATCTGATATAGATGACTCTGTTAGTGAATGTGGTAGCCTTAAGGAAGAAGAAACCCCTCCAATCCCTCCCTCCGAGATAAAAAGGTTTCTTAAGGACACATTCCGAAAAAGGAATGTTGTTATAGAAACCTTTTTTCCAGAGCTACCTGATTTTATACATTCCGCTAGATTGATGGTAAAACGGCCCCACGTTTTTAATTTCAATTCCTCCCAACGTCACCGTTTAAAGAAGTGGTTGCAAAAAGCTAAGAATGAACTGCTATCAAAAAATTGAGTGGTGGTCACTCCTCCTTGTAGCTGTAATGAGTTTTTCCATTTGTAGCCTGAATATTAACGGAGGATGTAGCTCTGTCCGTAAACTGCGATCTGCGCATGCGCAAGATTGGAGGTCTCGTCTCTTCAAAGCTGTCCATGCACGCTCGCTTTCGAAGTTAAGTAACTTTTCACAATTGTGTTTTTGTCGAAACTGGTCTTGTATGTACCTATTGGGGTGTCTTTAATAGTATTCTTGGCGTTGGTTTTTCATACCTGTGTACAGAATCGTCGGTCTTTCTCATCGTGTATTCTGAGGCCTAAGTGTAGTACTAGGCTACTGTGTCCAACCTTGGCTTTAGGCTTTGTTTTTTGTCTCAGCGGTTCTCCGATCGCACTGCAATTTTTTTTCCGGTCTCTGTTTTTTC
Organism: Myxine glutinosa; assembly: GCF_964187855.1. Taxonomy (NCBI): domain Eukaryota; kingdom Metazoa; phylum Chordata; class Myxini; order Myxiniformes; family Myxinidae; genus Myxine; species Myxine glutinosa. Next base: position 74,255,986 of record NC_136269.1, on the reverse strand, counting down.
AACTCTTTTCATCCCATACTTCCTTGTTTTAAAATCTCAAAAAAAAAAAAAAAACCCCAAAAACATTTCCTTCTGTTTTTATTCGTTTATTCGTTCTTAGTTGTTCGTTCGTTCATTCTTCGACCACGCTGTTTGTGATCACGTTGTTAAAAAATGTCTCATCTGAACCCTGAAGACCTGTATTCTGTCATATTCTATAACACCTTTTTCTTCTTCTTCTATAAAAGGATGCTTTCGACTTGCTCACCAAATCCATTCATTCCAAAAAAAAATTCCATCTCTTATAGTGCATCTTTCATTCATTCCCTAAACTCTCCAGCACTCCATCCTCCCTCCAGCGTCCTCAAACGTATTTTTGACTCGAATGTCTCAAGAAACTCATTTTGCAATAAATGTTCGTTTCCCATTAATCGTACATTTTTCAAAATCCCATCACCCCAAAATCCCATTTCCCATCACCCCTCCCCTCTAAATCTACCCCCTTGCCCATCCCCTCGAAATCATCCCCATCACCCATCTCTTTCAAATCTTCCCCCTTGCCCCTCCCCTCCAAATCTTCCCAATCACCCAATCCTTTCAAATCTCCCCCCACGCCCCTCCCCTCCGAGACTCTGCCTCGCTCCTCCCCTCCTAGACTCCCCTCTCACCCCTCCCCCTCAAAGCGTCCTCCCCGCTTCTTCCCCCTTCCAACTTTCACCTTCATCTCCCTCAACCTTCTGCCTCGCTCTTCCCCCTCGTCAAATAACACCTCACTGCGCCTCTCCCAATCACCATCAAACCTTTTGTCTGCCCCATCCTTCCCTTTCTCCGAGCTATTCTGTAATCTCTGACACACCTTCAACAGCTCTCCCTACCTCTTCCTCCTCTTCCACATCTTACCCTACCGCTCCCCCCCCCCTGTTCTGTATCCGATGCTCCCCCTTCCTCTTCCTTAACAGTATGGACCTCAAACATCCGGGGCCTTCGCTCAAACATGTCTGATCTCTCCATACAGGTTGCTTCTGACAAACCAGACGTGATCTGCTTAACAGAAACTTTCCTCCTTCATGATGTCTCTGATTCCTTGGTATCTCTCCCAGGTTACTCGCTACTCCGGTATGATAGACCTGAGCCTCGTCCTGGAGGTGGGGTTGCTATCTTTATAAAAAAACTCTCTTCCTCACTCGCCCTGCACTGCCCTCTCTCCACCTCACCCCCAGGAATACCTTTGGCTACGGCTTCCCCTTCGCTCCCACCTTTTGTTCATATGTGTGTTGTACCGTCCACCAAACAGTAATGACTCCATCTACATCTCGCTGTCTGAGAATATGGACCAACTTCTATCTACCCATCCCAACTCTCTCTTCCTCATATGTGGTGATTTCAACTGTCACCATGCCAGTTGGCTGGGTGTGGGTACCTCTCTCACCAGCCATGGCTCTTCAGCAAAGGACTTCTGTGACTCACTGGGACTGACACAATCTGTCAATTTCCCGACCCGGATTTCAGTCAACGGAGCATCTTTTCTTCTGGACTTGGTTATGACTAACTTCCCTGAAAATGTCTGCTGCTCTTCTTCTGCTCCAATCGGCTCTTCTGATCATGTGCTTGTTAAAGTGGACATCTCTCTGACCATTCTCAGAGAGCCTCCTCAGCGTCGACGAGTCTGGCATTTCACTCAGGCCAACTGGCACGGTCTTCAAGCAGCCATCAATCATCTGGACTGGTCTCCCATCTCTACTGCCTCTGACATAAATTCTTCCTGGGAATTCTTCCAAAGCAAACTGCTCTCTCTCATGCACAGATTTATCCCATCTCGTCTTCTGTTGTCATACCCTTCCTCCCGTCCATGGTACACGAAATCTTGTGGTGAGGCTATTGCCCAGAAACAATTTTGCTTTTGTCTCCTGGAAAGCAAATCCAACGGAAGGAAATCTCTTTTCCTTTCACAAAGCCCGAAACAAGTGTGTGTCCACCCTCAGGAGAGCCAGGAAACAATATCTCTCCGTTCTCAGGACCGAACTCTCTTATCTGTCTCCCTCTTCCAAATCCTGGTGGCGTCTGGTCAAATCTGTTTCTGGTGTTTGTTCCCCCTCCATCCCCTCCCTCACCTCAAATGGCCACACGGCTGACTCCGCACGTGAAAAAGCTGAATGCCTCAACTCTGTGTTTGCCTCTAAATCTTGTGTCCCAAACCCATCCCTCTCTGTACCCACCGTACCCAGTCGTACCCAGCTGCTCCTGGACTCTGTGTCCTTTCCTCCTGACAAGGTGGAAAAGTTTCTGTCAACCCTCGACTCGGATTCTGCAACTGGACCTGACGGCATCAGCCCACGGGTCCTAAAATCCTGTTCTTCCGCTCTTTCACTCCCTCTCTCTGTTCTCTTCACCCTCTCTTTTGCTCAAGGTCATCTTCCATCTGCTTGGAAATCTGCCAACATCACCGCTTTGCACAAAAAAGGTGCAAAAACAGATCCCAGCAACTACAGACCAATCAGCCTTCTCCCAATTATCAGCAAAGTCATGGAATCCATCATTGCTTCAGATATGAAATCTTTTCTCTTCTCCAATGGCTTGATCTCTGATCATCAATTTGGTTTCAGACCTGGACACTCTACTCTGGACCTGCTGCTTCTGCTTTCTCAACAATGGATGGAGGTCCTCAATGCCAAACAGGAAATTAGAGCAGTCTCCCTTGACATATCACGTGCCTTCGATACGGTCTGGCACCCCGCTCTGCTCACCAAACTCTCCTCTTTTGGTATCCATGGAAATCTCCACGCATGGCTGGTGGACTTCCTCTCTAGTCGTAGTCAACGTGTGGCCCTGAATGGGTTTCTCTCATCTCCTCTTCCTGTTCAGGCTGGAGTTCCACAAGGCAGTGTTCTAGGCCCTGTGCTTTTTCTGGTCTTCATCAATGATCTCTCTGACTCTCTTGAAAATCCTCTGTATCTCTTTGCTGATGACTCTACTCTCTGTCGCTCCATTCTTCATCCCTCAGATCGGCAGTCTGCTGCCTCCTCACTCTCTGCAGACCTGGACAAAATCACAGACTGGGCAAACAAGTGGAACATGTCTTTCAATCCTGACAAATCTCACACTCTTACGATGTCTCTCTGAAAAGACCGACTGGACAACCCTCCCATCCACTTTCTGAATAATCCTCTCCAAGAAGTTCTGTCATTCAAGCTTTTGGGTCTCACTATCTGCCATGATCTTTCCTGGGAAAACCACATTTCAAATCTGGCCTCCAAAGCCAGTCGCCGACTGGGCATCCTCCGTCGTGCGAAGTCCTTCCTTGGCACACCTGAGCTCCTCACCACATACAAGGCTTTCATCCACAGCTCAATGGAATACTGCTCTCCCCTCTGGGCTGGTGCTCCTGCCTCACACCTAGCTCGTCTTCACGCTGTTGAAACCAAAGCATTCAGAATCATTGGAATCTCCCGCGATGAAGCTAACTCCAAGGGCCTCTCACTCACTCACCGCAGGCAGGTTGGTGGTCTTTCCATCTTCTACCGACTCCTCTCTGGCCTTGCCCCCCCAGCTCTCTCTGGGCTCTGTCCCGCAAATATTCCTACAGGTCGCACAAGATCTGCCTGCAACCCTCTTATGGTCAAACTGCCAAAATCAAGACTCTCTGCTCACCTTCACTCCTTCATTCCTCTTTTCTTCCGCCTCTGGGACAAACTCCCTCACTCTCTTCAATCCCACTCCACCCTCCAGGTCTTTAAAACAGCTGTTCACCACCATCTCTTATCTTCCCGCATCCAAAACCTTGATCTTTTCTACCCCCGCTAATTTCACCCCAATTCCACTTTTTTGAAATACCAACTTCTGTCCTGGAAGTCATTGGTGTCCTTGTGTTTTATACTTCTCCCTCCACCCCCCCCCCTTCCCATGCCTCCTCCCCCCAAGCCCTCTCCCTTCCACACATCTCCCTGCTCTCAAATGTTGTGTTTGTGTGCTTCACCTTCTCTCCCCATCTTGTTTTCCGCTCCCGCTTTTTGTGTGTTTTGTTTGTCTGGTTGATTTGTTTGTGAAGTAAATGTTAGCTCTTTCACGAGCCTCGATTCAGTATACAAAAAAAAAAAAAAAAAGTTCAAGTAAGGGATTTTTTATTACAGAAGAAAGTTGACATTGCCCTCTTACAAGAGACCCATGCCAACGACTGCTGTGTCGCAGAGTGGTGTAGGCTCTTCCCCGGCCTGTCCTTTCTTAGTAACGGTGACTCCCGCAAAGGCGGTGTCGCAATAATTCTTAGCCCCTCCTTTTTGCCTTCATCGCTTAAATTCGACGAAATACACAAGGGATCTCTAGCATCCCTATAATTCCACGACTGTGGAAAATTCTATACTATTTTTAATATCTATGCCCCAAGTACGCCTGTAGCTCGGCGAGTTTTTTTTAATGCCCTTGGGACACACCTAACGTCCCTCGACAGCCAAAACGCCCTAAAAAAACCAAGACAATCATGTTTGTATTGGTGGAGATTTTAATTGCACCCTTCAACCCCAACTAGACAGGAACAGTGCAGAGCCCCATCCTGCCTCCACAATCCCTCTCACCAAATTTTTAAAACAAATGAATTTGACAGATATATGGCGGGTACAGCACCCATCAATCAGGCAATACACATGGTGTCGATGCATTCAGGGTAATATTGTACTTGCTCGCTTGGACAAGTTTTATATTAATCCTCCACTTGAACGCCTCGTTCTGTCATCCAAAATTTGCCCATCAGGATTCTCGGACCACAGCGCAACATTTCTCAAAATTTCTGCCCCCTGCCCGAAACACAAGAGTGCTTTTTGGAAATTTAATAACAACTTACTTGATGATAGTACCTTTAAGGACATTTTTCCGGAAATTTGGAATATTCTAGTTGCCTCCCAAGGGAATTTCTCAAACCTCAGACAATGGTGGGATAATGCCAAAACGCACATCAGACTGTTCTGCCAACAATATCGTGCGTATGGTGTTCAAGAGGAAAGAAAAACCACAACCCTACTTGAAGATGAAATCCTGGAATTACAGGAACAGCTTCAGGGAACTGCAAGTGTGAGCTACCAGGGAATGAGGCAACAAATTCATGGAAAAACGGCCTTACTGAATTCCATATCCGAAAGGCGAGCACAAAATGCTTTATTGCGCCTGAAGATGAGGTACATACACGACCTTGATGCTCCAACCAAATTCTTCTTCAGCCTTAAAAGGGGGGCCTCTTCGTCAATGATTACACGCTTGCTCCATGATGGGGAACTCCTTTATGAAGATGGCAGAATCAGGGAATGTGCCCGGAAACATTTTAAACAACGGTTTATGCGGCATGACATTAACCAGGATGCAATATCGGAACTTGTTTCTAACCTTCCAACATTGGCGGAGGATCAGAAGCAGCAGTTGGAGGATCCTCTTAGGTTACCTGAGCTCACCGCTGCCTTGAAGGCCTTGGAACCTGATAAAGCCCCTGGACTGGATGGGCTGACTCGTGAATTTTTCCAGTTTTTTTGGGACGCCATTGGACCTCACCTACTGCGGGTATTGAATGAATGTTTAGAGGATGGACAACTGCCGTGGAGTTGCCGGAGAGCAGTCACCACCTTAATTCCTAAGAAAGCGGACACTCAACTTATAGAGAACTGGCGTCCTATTTCTGTTTTATGTACGGATCATAAAATTTTAGCCAAAGCCTTGTCTAATCGAATGAAACCTTTTATGAATGTACTAATTAGAGAACATCAATCCTTTTGTATTCCTGGACGTACTAGTTTTAATAATATCTTTCTTATCCGTGATACCATTCGGTTTTGTAACAATTTTAATATGAATGTTGGTCTGTTTTTCATTGACCAAGGAAAAGCCTTTGACTGTATTGACCACATGTACCTTTTTAGAGTTTTAGAGAATTTTGGGTTTGGACCTATTTTTATCTCGTACGTTAAACTTTTGTATTGTAATATATCCAGTGTTCTTAAAATTAATCAAGTATTGTGTAGCCCCATTGCTGTACAACGGGGAGTACAGCAAGGTTGCCCGATATCTGGACTTTTATACTCTCTTGCCATCGAACCTCTTCTGCTCCAATTACGTACGCACATTTCTGGCTTCACTGGATCAATTCTTACCACACCGCTAAAAGTCTCTGCCTATGCAGATGATGTCTGTATTTATATAAAAAATAGTGCTGACGTCACTGCGGTGGCTCAGGCACTAAAGACATATTGTCAGGCTTGTTCAGGCCAGGTAAACTGGAAGAAGAGTGAAGCCCTTTGGATAGGACCTGGAGATTGCTCGCCAATTGTCCTACCAGGAGGAGTGAACTGGCAGAAAAGTCGCATTAAATACCTCGGTATTTTCCTAGGAGACAACACCTTTGAGCAGCAGAACTGGGTGGGATTACCGGACAAGGTAATGGCAAAACTGGCCCGCTGGAAAGGACTTCTTTCTCAACTTTCGTACCGCGGAAGAACTCTCGTCATTAACAATCTTGTCGCCTCTATGCTATGGCATAAGATGATATGCCTACAACTGCCCGGGAGCCTTCTTATTACACTGCAAAAGAGCATTGTCGACTTTTTCTGGAGCGGGAAAAACTGGCTCCAACCCCCCGTGGCATACTTACCACTCACTGAAGGTGGCCAAGGTCTTATTGATATCCGCAGCCGGATTATGGTCTTCCGGCTTCATATCGTGCGCCAACTTGTATATGGAGATGAAGCCCTACTCTGGAGGCCTCTGGCTAACTGCATATTGCAGCTTACATGCAAGCTGGGTTACGACCGAGAACTTTTCTTGATGAACCCTCATCAAATCGATTCATCCTTGCTGCCCACCTTTTACCAAGGGGTGATGAACGCCTGGCAAGCCCTGTCCTTTTCCCGTGAAATGGCAACATAAAACATGGAAATGTTGTTGAATGAGCCCCTATGCTACAACCCCTTCCTGGAAAACAGCTTGAATAATAGGGGACTCGTTCAACGTTTTGTTGATGCCAAGCTGCTGCGAGTGAAAGACCTCATGACAGAGTCTGGGAGCTGCCGGCTGAGTGCTGCCGCTGTGGCACAAAAAACCGGAATAAAATCTGTCAGGATCATCTCTCGGTTCCTTCAAGGGATATCCACAACGTATCGTAATACCTGCGAGGAACTTGGCCCTTCCCCCGAGGAAACAGCGGGTGACTTCCCCAAACTCCTAGTCTTCAGCCCGCCACTTAATCTGTCCCCTGGCCTGAACAGCCCTGATGATACTGCATTATCCCTTCCCGCCTTTCCAAAGAAAACTTTGTACAACGCGTACGTTAAAATTTTATACGCAAAAACATTTTCTGAGCACCCGAGGCTTCGATGGCGGGATGTTTTACCCCCAATACCCCCCAATTGTCGCAATTGGCGAAGTTTTTATCTCTTGCCTACTCCAAAGTATGTTGGAGATATTCAATGGAAACTTGTACACTGGATTTTACCTTATAATGTTTTACTGAACCGGTTTTCTACTGCTAACTCTAATCTATGCCCTTTCTGTGCATCCATTGAAACCCTACCGCATATATACCTTGAGTGTGAACGATTGCAACCTCTTTTTACATTCCTTCAGGAACACTTTGTGAAGCTTGGTTCCCTCTTCAATCACAATGTTTTTATTTATGGTGTTTTAGGACCGTCTTCCCTTAGAAATGTGGTTTTAATGAATTTTTTAATTGGCCAGGCCAAGTTTGCAATTTATAAATCCAGGAAGAAAAAAATGGGAAACGCTTCTGACTCGTCATATGATGTACTGCTCACCTTTAAGGCTCTTGTAAATGCAAGACTAAAGCTAGAGTACCGGTTTTTAAAAATGAACAAGAATTTAACATGTTTTAAAGAAAAGTGGGTTTTTAATGATGCCATATGCACACTTGATGATGATGATTTGATAATAACTTTTCCTTGAGACCATTTTTATTGTGTTTTGTTGAGTTCAGGATGACAATGATATCAAGTTTTATTCTGAAAGATGCAGTTGCTTCCAGTAAATTAATACACATTTGCATATTAAATCAAATACATCTGGCACCATTCATGATGTATCCATGTTCGGTAACCCTCAATCCTCTCCCCTCACACTTCTGAAGATTCTGCCTCCCTTATGATACTCCAGAGTAGGCAGGGAGTATTCTAAACCCTGTGGGCCCTGTGAAGATCCTTAGAGACTTTGAGGTCCAACAGAACATCACTATTGATGTGTAAATTGGATGTGCTCACCATTCCAATCAATGTGATGTCTTTATATTGAGATTCGGTCGAGTAGTTCTTTGCATTGAAGGGTTGATCCTTTTTTCAGACCCTTGTGGACTCTGTGAAAACCCTTAGAGACGTCGCTGTCCAATGGAATGAGAGAAGTGAAGTGCAAATTGGATATGCTCACGATTCCAATCAAAGTGATGTCTTTATATTGAGATTCGCTCGACTAGTTCCTGGGATAGAAAGGGTTGACCATTTAAGGGCCTGTTGCTCAGTCCTTGGCCCTTTTTTTTTTTTTTTTTACCACAACCCTAATGCTACCAAGCTTCTCCCTCTAACTGCCCACCCTTGAACCTATCTGGCCCTACCTCCCCTGCACCCCCAGATTTCACTCCCACCCATGTCTCATCTGGGTCAAAAGTCAGTTCGTAATTTGCGTCTTTATAGTTACTAGGGCATGCCCGTACTATATATAAGCTAGGACGTGCCCGTACGTGGGTGCCCGTTCCTTGCAAAAAAAAAAAAACTGCAAAAAAAAAAAAAACTGCAAAAAAAAAACAATGGTTTGGTCCATTCGCAACGACCACAGAACCCCCCCCCCCTCTATTTACATGAATGGTTTGGTCCATTCGCAAAGCCAAAGCGAACGACCACAGAACCCCCCCCCTCTATTTACATGAATGGTTTGGTCCATTCGCAACGGCAAAGCGAACGGCGAACGGCTAAATCGCCATAGCTCGGTAAGTACTTGTCCGATTAATTTCAAACCTTGAAAAGGCACATCCTCGGGTCCCCAGCAATATACCTGGCAAGTTTCAAGTATATCGGACCGGTAGTTGTCGAGAAACAGCGGTCACAGACAAACGTACAGACGTACAGACGTACAAACGTACAGAGATTACTGGAATTATAGATAGATGATTGCCTAGTGCTGGTGGCTGGTTGGGTAACAAAATGGCGCCTATTACCACACCATAGTCGAGTTGGACGGACTCTCTATATATGGCACTGGATACAACGTGTCAATGCTCTCAAATGGAGCCAGGTGTTCATACAATAAATAAATCAAACCGATAGATTGAGTTCATGTCGTGTTGATAAAGCACAGACATGATGTACCAAAATGGCCTCCCTCCTGTTTCCATGTTCCTTGTATTTCCTTGCACTTTTGTTCCCAACCACTTTCATTCTCCACTCCTCCAACACCCTTACCATCCAGTGTTTCTCCTAACACCCATCTTTCTCTTTCTTTTCTCAATTGTAACTTCCTCAATGTAGCCCCCACTCCCTGCATATGGCCTACATAAATACCCCACAATTTCATTATCTCTGCATTTTTGTGTTTACTTTTGGTAAAGCAATAAATAATTTTTCTCCATATTTACTTGTAGCGACTAAATAACCCTTGCGCCCCGACGTAACTCAGCGTCCCTATGACAATTAGTCGGACACTTGATATGTGCAGTGTCCAAATTACCCATCTTTGGAGTAAAGAGAGAAGGGCGGAGGAAGCCTTTCAAAACTCAATTGTTTTGTCCACCTGTATATCTGTGACATGCTTGAAGTGTGGAGCGTATGTGTATAACGCGTTGATTTTGGCATTTGGAAATGTTTATCTGATTCTCAATACTTTGTTAGGTGTGTATTTGACATGGCGATCAAGAAGGTGACATGGAATCCACACATGGTTGTTTTGTTTACACCTGGCGAGGACAGTATTGAGGGCAATTGAGGACAGTGTGTATATAAGTTAATTATTGCTGATTGGCACACACCAACGTCTGGAAATGGGTTATGCCACAATCTCAATCTGTAGTATATGTGTTCAGTATAGTATGTGTAGGCGACAGGCTGGTGCATGAACTATCTGGGGTGGTCAGGTGGCCTAGACTAGAGGTATGCACACATGCATCTGAGCCATCAACTGTACCCTGGGTTCAAATGTGGGCCCAGCTACAAACTGTCATCCCAGTTTTTCGCAGGCAGGGTGAAGCCTCAGTGTGTGTGCTGTCCCTTGGATGGACTTTAAACTGTGCGTCCCGTCTGCCAACATTAGTTGGTGGACGTTAAAGATACCCACGGTGACCTTCGGAAAGGATAGGCGAGCTATTCGCCGGCACCCTGGCCAAATTCCAAATCCCTGCCCTAACCTACTGAGGGCAAAACCATGCCCCCAGCCAATTATGTTACCCAGCAGCCTTGTGCTGCATACGAACGAAGAAGAAGACGAATATTTGAAGTTGTTTGGAACTTATCTTACTGACCAGGACAGTCTACCAAGGTCCATTTGTTTTTATTTGCACACACATATTGCTGCATTTATTTTGGAAATATTGCTCTTGCATGTATCACTCTTGGCAATGTTGGACTTCAAGGGGAGGATGTCATGCATGGACGTGCAAAATGTTCCTCGTGTTCAAACGGATCTCTGTCCCTCATTTGCGAGTGATGCAAGCTGGAGCAATATGGCCAGTTTTCGAACAGAAATGGCAGGTTGCATCTTTGATCCGACATGTCTACGGAGGGTGCTTTCCGAGGAGACTTGTTCCAACTCTTTGGCTGATCATGATGTAATCGATTCACAGAAGGGTAGTTTTCTCTTTAAACCGAACTTGTGAGGATGTCTTTGTTAGGATGGTTTGGTAATGATGGTACTTGGAAGAACATTCCAGGAGTTTGATCCAGCCATGACGAAGGGGCAATGATATACATCCATGTCAGTGTCATTTTTTCATCCTGATCTGAACCCCATACACCGATCCATTTTTGGAGAAATCACATCACATGACGTACTTGCACAAGGTCTATACTGGCATGAATACTGTTATCATTTCCAATAACAGGATGACACCTATGTCACCAATTCAGCTGGGTTGCTCTATTTCACCAATACCGTTCAATCTCACCATTGAATCAACTAGCAGAGTACCTGCCCTAAGGACGATCTTGCTATATGCATGCAATACGTTCTTCTGACCAATCCCTTTATTTGGGTGATGTATAGGCAACAGACCGCTGCCTCAGTCGCTCCCGGAAAAAAATAAACCTGGATTACGTACATGAAGCAAAAACGTGTACTGATTATGTGTATATATAATTATATATATTATAATACATTGTATTATAATACATTGTGGTTATATAGCTCGGATAATTCCAATTACAATGGCTGACACCAGAGGCCTGAAGCCTGAGGCCTATACGTACTGTCACCTTCATAAGGCCAATGACGCCTATTGGCTCAAACATTTCGATATTTGATGACCCTTTTAACATTCGCTTAGGTTGTTTTACACTGAATGTAAAACTTATGGGAAGGGCATGGCAATTGTGATGATTCAAAGATGTCTTAGGCTTGCCAAAACGGCAGACGTATGATTTTTACGTGTGCACTCTCGGCAAATCTGTCCTCCCCTGTATTTGCTCTCCGCATGTGCACACGTACAATATGTTCGTGCCCATTTATTTGTTGAGGTTTACAGAAATTACCCCACTAAGTGAGTCACGTGGCAATCTTCTGAATTGTAAAATGCTGGTTTCAACCTCCTACTATGCTTGTTAATTTATAACTAGTTAAAAAATAGCCCGAGTGGGCTGACGGTCATCTCTTGGGGTTGTAGTTCAGACCTCAGCTGATTTTGGGGGACCACCCCAGGGAGCCCATCTGATCCCATGTCAGCCCCCCCCTGGCCTGATATTGAAATATCTAAGACCGAACGATCTCGTGAACCATCGAGTAGAAGGGCTGTATCAGGTTGCAGAGCAATCGGTTGTTAAATAATAGACGAGTAGGGATCCGAAGTTTCAGAGGGCAACCCCCACTAGGAGCCCCTATGATCTGAAATCGAAACGTAGTCTGCGCATTTGTGCGGGACACGGAGTAGAATGGCTGTATCGGATTTCAGAATGGCTGTATCAGATTTCAGAGCAATCGGTTGCTAAATAAGGGACGAGTAGGATTTCAAACTTTCAGAGGGTAACCCCACCCACCTGGAGTAACCCCACCCCCTGGTAGCCCAATGATCTGAAATCCAAAAATCGAAGTCTGATTGATTGTGCAGACCATCGAGTAGAATAGCTGTATCGGGTTTCAGAGCAATCGGTTGGCAAATAAGGGGAGAGTAGGCATCCTAGGTTTGGGGGGTAACACCCCCGAGAGCACCCTTCATCAATATTGAAAAGTTGAATCCCGAGCGATTGTGCGGGTTACTGTCTTGTATTCATGTGTCAAGTAAAACTGAGGGCCTTTTACTCACTCACCACAGGCAGGTTGGTGGTCTTTCTGTCTTCTACCAACTCCTCTCCGGCCTTGTCCCCCCCCCCCCCCAACTCTGTCTGTGCTCTGTCCCCCAAATACTCCTACAGGTCGCACAAGATCTGTCAGCAACCCTCTTCTGGTGAAACTACCAAAATCAAGATTCTCTGCTCACCTTCACTCTTTCATTCCTCTTCACTCCCACCTCTGGAACAAACTCCCTCACTTTCTTCAATCCCACTCATCCCTCCAGGTCTTTAAAACAGCTGTTCACCACCATCTCTTATCTTCCCCCATCCCAAACCCTGATCTTTTCTACCCCTGTTAATTCACCCCAGATCCACTTTTCTGAAATACCGACTACTTTCCTGGAACTCCCAGCATTGCCCATGTGTTTTTTTTACCAATCCCACCCCCACCCTCCTTCCCACACCTCCCCCCCAAGCCCTCTACCTCCCACAGATCTCCCGATGTCCCTGCTCTTAAATGTTATACTTGTGTGCTTCCCCCTCTCTCCCCATCTTGTCTCCCGCTCCCTTTATTTCGTCGTATGTGTCCGTTTGTTTTTTTGTCATTAATGTTAGCTCTTACACGAGCCTCGATATTGTATACAAAAAAAAAAAAAGGTTCAGAACAATCAGGCGGGGGATAAGAGAGGAGTAGCAAAAATAGCAAACATTTAACGGACGGATGGACCGGACGACCGGACAGACAAAGATCCAGACATCACGACCCATTTTATAAGTTCATCTCTTCGAGAATCGAGATGAGCTGACCTAAAAAGTGATGTGTTACTTGATAGAGAAGTTCAGTGATGCTTTGCTTCATCTTTTTTATGCTGTTCGATTAGAGTGTGAATTTGAAGGTTAACTTAGGGTGGCATTTAATTCTGTTCACTTGCCAGAATGTTGGGTACATTCCGCACGTCTGTGTATCGATAAGCGTGTAGAACTAGCCAGGTACGGTCAGAAAGTTTGATTGTTTTTTTTATACAACTGCTGTGTCCTTGGCCTTCCTTGGGTCATGCATACCCATGTAAAACGGCCGGGAAGTTAGTTGGTGCTAAAACGCTATTGAGGGCACATGGTAATCATAGTTACCAGAAAGCAACACCGCTTTGCTGCTCTTGTGCCTTCGCCATTAAATGTCGATTACTTTTATACAACTGGTCTTAGATGAATGAGCTGTTTGGGGGAGCCTTGTTCACAGTTGATCTTTAAATGAGAGTAACAGCATTTCCATATATTCTGCATGAGAGTCAAGATAACTACGTAGTACATTCTTCAGCTGGTCAACCTGATCGTGCAGGTGTGATGTAAAGCCTTATGATAAAACATTCTTTCCGGCAGAGATGGCCACACTGTTGAGACACCTGAGTAGGCCAAAGGAGGCTCTTCAGTTCCTCCAAAGAAGGGCATGCACATCCCCTTACAGTTACTGTACCAGGATAGCAAATGTCTTCCTACATCGGGTGGATATGGTGCACAAAATGTCTCATCTCCGACTTATGGAAATTTTAGGACATCATCAGGGCATGAATGACAACAATTACTTTTGACAGTATATTTGATGTGTGGTTGTAGGAAGAAGAAAAAAAAATTGGACATTTCTCTTATGACAATTGTCTGGAACTGCAGCTGATGCAAAACGGGATTATAAATCATCGATCACTTGAATCCATGCAATTTGACAAACCAGACAAACGACAGTCTCCTTATCCCCACTACGCAGCCTCTCGGCCTAAACACCTCCTGTGTGACGTCAACGGTATGTTAAGGTGTGCCCTTGGGTGTCACGTAAGCAATTTCTTTCTTGTTAGGGCAATAACTTCCTTTCTTTTATTGCTTAGCAATGGAGTTAAAGATTTGACATAATACGAAATATGGACTCGAAGGACTTGGAATCGGAATGGGCGCATCAAGCATTTGACCAATTTAGGACAAACTCTACAAGTCTTTCCCCATCCCAGTACAGCAGGTGCCTCTCTTGTCGCCTCCCACTTTGGTTGGTTTTTCCAAACTCCCAGTTCAACTCTGGGTGTTTTTTTTTGTTTTTTTACTGTTTATTCTTGAATTATTTCCTCGTTTTGCCTTATTCCTTGTCTCTGTAGCGTTAAGAAAATGGACCTAGCGCTGTTGTCTGTTAATCTTTGTGTCACCCTTAAATCAAGGACAAGACAACTACCTAGCTAACTATAAGTTTGGTGATTTTATGCCTCCGTTGACGAAGTCACCGGAGGCATTATGTGTTCAGGTTGTCCGTCCGTCCGTCCGTGATAGGTTTTCGTTACCACGATAACTTGAGAACGGCTGAAGGGATCTTAGTCAAACTTGGCACAGGTATGTATAATGAGGTAAAGATAATTGATTAGATTTTGGGTTCACGAGGTCAAAGGTCAGAGGTCATGTTAGGTAAAAATCCTGTTACTGCGTGAACCAGTGATGGGATTCTGACCAAATTTGGTACTGTGAGAAACCACCGGTGAAACCACCTGTTCTCACGACCGATTTGGTGCCCCGCCCACCGCGTGACGTGGCATCCTTGGAGCCTCACGCGATCGGGGGGGAATTCGGCACGTGATTGGTGGAGGGGTCAGAGAGCGCGGTCGCCATCTTATGCGACGCACACGGCTCGAAGGCTCCGAGTGGGAAATATCAGAAGGGTTTTCCTTGAAGCCTCCGGACAGCCGAGTTGGGCTGGTCGAATACCGTTCTGTATTTTACGAGCGAGGAACTCCAGAAGAGAACGAGTGATTCCCGGCTTCGTGTTGGAGCTACTGGCCGACCGTTCCTGGCGGCCTTGTGCGGTATTCCATCCTGGTATCCTCCGAGTCCCGGAGCCCGTCGATTGGAGCCGCGAGTGATCTTACCTGCGTCCTGTTGGAGCGTCTGTTGCCGACAGTTCC
This sequence comes from Myxine glutinosa, assembly GCF_964187855.1. Taxonomy (NCBI): domain Eukaryota; kingdom Metazoa; phylum Chordata; class Myxini; order Myxiniformes; family Myxinidae; genus Myxine; species Myxine glutinosa. The sequence continues at coordinate 74,240,625 of NC_136269.1, read as the reverse complement.
TGCAGGCTTGTGCAGCATATTCCCTTTTGTTACCTTTCATGGTTTTTGTGATCGAGCCAATAAATAATCGTGCCTTACCCCTAGAAGGCCGATTAAAACACAATTGGGTTTATTGCGTCTCTTTTGGTTCACTACGTGGATTACTTGAAGCCCGGACATTCACGTCCGTATTCCGTGCTGGGATACATTCCACAGACGGGATCTCGACAAATGGGTTGCTCGTCCTAGGATCATTCAAGTAAGAGCCATTCGATTGAGACGGGAATTCTGCAGTGGACGACATCTTCTGGCATCTGTTCATCGCCTTCTCACCAGCGGACGCCGTCTCGGAGGAACTTTCTCGCCGTAGGACGCTGTCTTGGGCAGAGAAGTGAATAGCCTCGGATCCCTCCAAACAACCGACAAAGGATAAGCGAATAGCCTCGGATCCCTCCAAACAACCGAAAAAAAAAAAAAAAAACGTGAGTATTTGTACGTGGTATTTTTCTCATTGGCAATTTGATGTGCGGGTGATATTGCGTAGTTTGTGTCGTATTTCCCCAACAGAGCGTTGTGTTTGAGCGTTGTGTTTGAGGTTGTGTTTTGTGCCTGGTCGTATGATAACTCGTAGCCAAGCTATGTCGACCAGGGAAGTGAGAGTTCAACCTGATCATGTTGACAGTCACGTGGGTGGCGAGGTGAGCGACGCAAGCAGCCTTGACCCGGTCACTCAACCCGAGATGTTAGGAAGCGATCCCATCATGACTAAATGCATGCGTTCGCCCTTCTGGACCGGGCTGACTCCGGTTCAACAACTTGACATGTATAACAGGGAGAATGACAGGGCAGAGGCAGAGCGTGCGGCAGCAGCAGAGAGAGAGCGTGCAGCAGCAGAGAGAGAGCATGCGGCAGCAGAGACAGCAGCAGAGAGAGAGCGTGCGGCAGCAGCAGAGAGAGAGCGTGCAGCAGCAGAGAGAGAGCGTGCAGCAGCAGAGGGAGAGCGTGCGGCAGCAGAGAGAGAGCATGCGGCAGCAGAGAGAGAGCGTGCGGCAGCAGCAGAGGGAGAGCGTGCGGCAGCAGCGAGAGAGCATGCGGCAGCAGAGAGAGAGCGTGCGGCGGCAGCAGAGAGAGAGCATGCGGCAGCAGAAGCTGAACGCGTCAGAGAGCATGAGTTGCGAATGTTGACTGAACGACTGCGGGCAGAGGGGTCTGCTGCAAGAGTCCCGGAAACTGTTCATGTTCGTTTGCCGGACTGGACGGGAGACACGAAGCCAGAAGCGTATCTGGAGATGGCGGAGAAGTTGTTGGCTGCCGGTGGCATTGATGAGAGCTTGTGGGTCGGCCATCTTGTGAGCCATCTATCTGAGAAGGCGAGGGAGGTATATGCGAGGATGGCAACCGAGGACGCAAACAGATACAGGGCATTGAAGGCCGAGATTTTGAACGCCTATGCGGTGTCCGCATGTATTTATAGGAGAAATTTTTTCAGCTGGACTCGTGAGTCCAGTCAAACCTATGAGGAACATTCGCGGGCCTTGTTGGAACAGCTGCAGAGATGGTTCAAGGGGAGCAAGGTTGAGTTACCTCAAGCGGTGGCGGAACTCCTGGTGCGTTACCGTATCGATCAACAGCTTCCGCCTGACTTAGCATTGTTTCTTGTCGACAAAGACACTGCTTCCTTGGCAGACTGCGTCAACCTTATTGATAAACATGTTTTGGCGTGCAAAATGCTGCAAGTCACGCAGTCGCGTCGTAAGACGGAGGAGTCTGCGATCAAGACCGCCCACCGTCTGCCCGGCGGCTGGATCGAGGGGAGGGGTTCTCCGATGCCCTCCACTGGTGGCGGTCGCGAGCCGCAGACCAGGGCAGGGCCCTGGTGCGATTTCTGCAAACGCGTGGGGCACGGTGAAAACCGCTGCTTCTCTAATCCCGCTAGTCCGGCCTACCGAGGCAACCCTCCTGTTAAGTCGGAGGGAGATCAGTGGAGCTCATCCGCCGGGCCCTCGCACACGACGGTGGCATCGGTGACCGAGGTCACTGCCACCGAGGCTAATTCCATTCATCCACTGTACCAGGATTATTCAGGGACAGCCTTAGTGGGTGGCCCTGATTCGATGCTGAAGTTTGAGGCCCAATACCTTCGGGATACTGGGGCGACACGGTGTGTTCTCCGGGCGGGGGTAGTTCCGGCCTCTCAGATGCGTTATACCGGCGAGTATACCCTCCTTCGGGGCATTGACCGGGTTCTTGGCCGGTATCCCCTTGCCCTCCTCGAGGTCCGGAGTGACATTTTTAAGGGTCCAGTGACCTGTGTGGTGGTACCCTACTACCCGATACCCGGGGTCTCCTTGCTGATTGGCAATGATGCCATGGCCAGGGAGGAGTCATTGACTCTGACCTGTGGGGGGGTCACTAGATCCCAGAGTAAACAGGCGGAGAGAGTGGCGGAGTCAGACATATCTTCACTCTGGCCCGAGGAGCCTAGCGCCTCGACTCCAGTTCCCGACGGTGACGTTGCGTCAGCTGAAGTCCACCCGAGCCTCCCGTCCAGCCACCCTCAGGTGCCGTGCTCCTCAGGGACCGCTCCCGCCATGTCGCGATTCAGCAGGAACGCTAATGCTAAGGTATATGTGGGAAACCTGGGCAATGGAGCAGCGAAGGCCGAGCTAGGGAGGGTCTTCGAACATTACGGACCACTCCGCAACGTATGGGTGGCTCGAAACCCACCTGGATTTGCAGTTGTTGAGTTTGAAGAGCCACGAGATGCTGAAGATTCGGTCAGAGCCCTTGATGGAAGGTTAATTTGCGGATCGCGTGTGTGCGTCGAGATGTCGAATGGCATGTCGCGGCGGCCTCGTTTCAGACGCCCTTTGGTCCGCAGGCCTTTCGACCCGAACGATCGATGTTACCAGTGCGGTGAAAGGGGTCATTACGCATATGACTGTTGTTCTCGACACCGGAGGAGTACCCGCCGCTCTAGGTCTCGGCCCGTTCCCTTCCTGTCAACGCTTCCCCCAACTTGAGTTTGGCCCCCTTGCCTCTCTATTGTGCTTGTGTGAAGTGTAACTCTTGTAGGGTAGATATTAATGTGGTGTATGGTGTTAACTATTGTGTGTGGAAAAAAAAAACCAAACTGGTTCATTGTTAACCTGTTAACGCCTGTTAACCTGTTGCCTGTTAATGGCCTGTGCGTTAATAATTGCGTTATTGTTGCGCTATTGCGTTGCGTTGTATTGTGGCGTTGTTGCGTTATTGTTGTTAATAAGTGTTAATACTTGTTAATGGCGTTAATTGCCTGTTAGCGATTACCGCCATCATCTTGCCATGTGATTTGCACCTACTACAAATACTGGTTTTTAAAAAACGCCGTCTATTCGACGGGGTTTTTACTTAGGGGGGGAGGACTGTGAGAAACCACCGGTGAAACCACCTGTTCTCACGACCGATTTGGTGCCCCGCCCACCGCGTGACGTGGCATCCTTGGAGCCTCACGCGATCGGGGGGGAATTCGGCACGTGATTGGTGGAGGGGTCAGAGAGCGCGGTCGCCATCTTATGCGACGCACACGGCTCGAAGGCTCCGAGTGGGAAATATCAGAAGGGTTTTCCTTGAAGCCTCCGGACAGCCGAGTTGGGCTGGTCGAATACCGTTCTGTATTTTACGAGCGAGGAACTCCAGAAGAGAACGAGTGATTCCCGGCTTCGTGTTGGAGCTACTGGCCGACCGTTCCTGGCGGCCTTGTGCGGTATTCCATCCTGGTATCCTCCGAGTCCCGGAGCCCGTCGATTGGAGCCGCGAGTGATCTTACCTGCGTCCTGTTGGAGCGTCTGTTGCCGACAGTTCCTGCAGGCTTGTGCAGCATATTCCCTTTTGTTACCTTTCATGGTTTTTGTGATCGAGCCAATAAATAATCGTGCCTTACCCCTAGAAGGCCGATTAAAACACAATTGGGTTTATTGCGTCTCTTTTGGTTCACTACGTGGATTACTTGAAGCCCGGACATTCACGTCCGTATTCCGTGCTGGGATACATTCCACAGACGGGATCTCGACAGTACACTTATGTAGAATGATGTAAAGATGAACTGATTCGATTTTGGGGTCAGGAGATCAAAGTCCGTAATAGGTCTATAACTTGAGAATGGCTGAAGTGATCTAATTCAAACTTCGTACACATATGTATAATGATGTAAAGATTAGCTGATTAGATTTTGGGGTCCTGAGGTCAAAGGTCAGAGGTCATATCAGGTAAAAATGTGATAACTTGTAAACAACTGAAGGGATTTAAATTAAAACTTAGCACAGGGATATATAATGATGTAAACATGAACTGATTAAATTCGGGGGCCAAGAGGTCAAAGGTCAGAGGTCTTAGGTAAAAATCTGATAACTTTTGAACAGCTAAAGGGATTTAAAGCAAACTTGGTATAAGTATTATAATGATGTAATAATGTGGGCAGAGGATTGGTCGACGTCGTGACGTCGAAGAGTGTTGTTCTAGTTGCTTATGTCTCTGTTTAAAGTAGCAGAATGATTGCACTGCTTCCTTGGAGGACCTTCAGCACAACTAAGGTCGTGGATCCGCTGCTCCGAGAGGATCTTGGGTTGAAGGGTCGAAACATTAACGATGAGCCAAAGAGTGAATGAATCACTCATTCAGGTCTATTACAAAGGCAAATTAATTGTTTTGTTGTAATTATTCTGTGTAGGAGTGGCGATCCAGCCAGGATTGTGATCCTTTGGGTAGAATTGGAAGTTTAGCTCAATAAATGGGTGGTTGTTCTTTGGATTGGCTGCGTTGTTAGTACGAGTCAGATTCAGAGAGGCTCAGCTGGCTCCGGCTGACAGTACCTCGTATGGGCCCCTTGTCCAGGGTAACGGATCCACACTACCTTGTGGGGGAAGCCTCTTTAGGGTAAGGCTATGAGAAGGACACTCAGATATGAAACTGCACATTGTGGATAAATGTGCCTCTGAAAGTCAGTGGTGGCACCAATTTAGGCATCATGCGCAGCATCTGCAGACAGCTGTGTCCACTTTGGACATCAAGGGCAGCTGTCATCATACCGACGACCTGGCCAGGCTGCTGTGCCTACGTACGTTGCATTTACTGCACCTGCAGCCACCGATGCTCATATGAATAGAGAGTGGGAGAGGGATAGCGCACACCTCTATCATTTTAATCGCTTCTCTGTACAGGTTTTTCACCTGCTCACCACCCATTTTTACAGTCATCGCACAACACACAATGTCTCGTGAACCCAACAAAGGGAAGGTATTCCTCGGAAGCGACAAGTCATACCCTCATCATCATGAGTCAGTGGTTGTTGTACGAATTATTACAAGAGTTGTTATATTTGTGGTTGTTGGAGTTTTTGTAAATCCCTAAGTGTTCTACAAGTTGAAGGAATTCTTTGGATTTCTGTTTCCTGGTTTTGTCTCTGGCTTAGCTTTATGTGCCTGCCTAATAATATAGCCTCAGTCAATACTGTTGATGCACTCATGGTATGCTCTTCATTCTTAAGGCCTCATTAAGTAAGAACCAAAATACGAGCCTCCTACTCTATTGGAATCATGCACTTTGGAATGTTTGACCTTCTTTGGGCAAAACCTACACGAATTGCTTTATCCCAGCACAAGGCTGTGTTGTATTATCTGGTCTCCCAGTTTCCCTTTCAGTCCATTATCCGAGGCCCCAGGCATAAGTTACCTAAACTTTCGCTCAGATAAATGTATGAGGGGGAGTCAAGAACGTTTGTTTTATTGCCTTTTAAACTTGTGACCAATGCACTCTTTATCCTATTTTAAAAATCCATCTCAGGCCCAACCGCCACTGTGACATACCCTCTCTGTCACCATCATGGCAGCTCTATTTTTGTATATACCACCATTTCCATCCAATACAAGGCTTTTGGAGACATGACCTCGAGAAAAGGAACGTGATCATTGTACAGTTCCTCTTTTTGGGGTAGTGGTTTATATAGGAAGGCCCTGAGGATATCTCTAAAGAATTCATGATATTCTTATAAGCAATCGATATATGCGCACATTGGTTGTTCGCAGCCAAAACGATCAATTTGTTCGTTAGTGAAATCGTCCTTCACAACAACTGCAACATTGACTGGGCACTGTGTATTTACAGTATTTACAGAATGTGTATACACATTCCGTGTATTTACAAAGCGAGTCTGGCCCTGAGAATATCGCACGCACACGACACAACAAGGGAAAATGCCCGCCGGGGTCGAAGGATCTTGCAGATTTCATCATGATGAGCTGTATTTGAGATGGCAACTACAAAGAAAGATGATTGTCATTTCATTCATTATAGTGCATTAGGTTCTGCCTCCAAAATGAATTATGTTTCCATCTTGAAATGAAACGTGCCAGTGTTTCTTTTGTGTTACGTGTGGTCTGAAGGTTGCTGCTGTCTGTAGCAACATGGAACGCCTTGGTGATTCAGGTATTTGTTTAAATTATGACATCATGGAACGATTAAGATCAACTATCAGAGATCAGTCAAAGACTCAAGATAGGAGTTTAGCCAGGGTTTATTACAACTACTACTATTACTCCTACTACTACTACTACTACTACTACTACTACTACTACTACTACTACTACTACTACTACTATTACTACTACTACTACTACTATTACTACTACTACTACTACTACTACAACTACTACTATTACTACTACTACTACTACTATTACTACTACTACTACTACTACTACTACTACTACTACTACTATTACTACTACTACTATTACTACTACTACTACTACTACTACTACTACTACTACTACAACTACTACTATTACTACTACTACTACTACTACTATTACTACTACTACTACTACTACTATTACTACTACTACTACTACAACTACTACTATTACTACTACTACTACTATTACTACTACTACTATTATTATTACTACTACTACTACTACTACTATTACTACTGCTACAACTACGACTACTACTACTACTACTACTACTGCTACTATGACTACTAGTACTACTACCTGCATTTAATATGACCAAGGTCCCTGGTATAGCTGGGGTGCCTTACTGTGAACCGTCAAGGAAGGATATCTGGGGTGTCTCAGAAGTCTGGACCCATGAGAAAGAAATACACATTTTACTTTTAATTTATTAAATAATAATAATAATAATAATAATAATAATAATAATAATAATAATAAAGGAGTCTTTTATAGCCCCATCAAGCAGAGTTAACGACCTTCGTGGCGCTTTACATTATCATGCGAACGCACACACACCGCACACACATACACAAATATACACACACACAGACACACTCTTGCCCTAATCCTCTCCCTCCCCATTCAAAACCCACAGATGTGTACTCTCCCCCTC